>NC_056741.1:724324510-724415472 GCF_019279795.1 Protopterus annectens | reverse complement strand
CCCTTTCTACAAAATCAGTGGGAGCGGAAAGGACTATTTAGCTGATTACCACAAGAGTGGTTTCCGGCCCAGAAATTGTCATTTATTGGCCGTTTGGACAGTTTCTCAATCTCTTTCAACCTTTTGGTTTAAAACCCCGCGTTTATGCTCATTTCCCACCTTTCCTATAACTAGTCTAGTCCAGATACAGATTTGCTGTATCCAGCACTGCTTGTAAGCTTCTGAGACCCATAGCCTTTCTGTGTTGGAGGGTAGCATTCTAGCTTATCAGTGGGAGTGGTAAGCACTAGGTAGCCAATCTACAACAAGATCCAGGTACAGATTCCTAGTTTTAGCACTTGAATTCGCTTATTCGTGCTCAGCACTTATTCAGAACTTGTTGTTAGCACTAAACAAGCTACAAATTACTACAGCAATCAACCTTCCTCTTTACGTACAGGAAAACCGCTTCTGTACTTACTTTCCTCACTTGCTTAGAGAAAAACAGCTCTTATACTCACTTTGCTCACTTGTCGAGAGGAAAGTAGTTTTTTATTCAGGCATGTCCAAGGGTCAGCTCCCAGTGTTCTCTCTTATTTGATGAATGTTGGCATCTTGAGGCAATGTAGCAATTACCTCATGTACACAGACAACCCTCTCCTCCTACCACCTAACACTACAACCTGTGAGAGATGCACTTATCTAGCCAAACTGGAGGTAAAGCTCTCTCCAACTAAGACTGCACTTGACAGTCTAGAGGTAAACACTTGCACCACACCACACTCATCACATAGTCCCACTAAACCTACACCAAAATCCACACACAAACACAAATACATTTGCAGAGGCTCTCAATACTAATCTGCTAAAGCAACAGTTACCTCCAAAGCAGAAATGCAAGTAACCTCCACCCCACAACACAACCCAAACGACACATAGCCACAGACGCAGTGTGCCAATAAACCACAGCCCAAAAGGCAAACAAATGTACCCAACACACTAGTCCTAGGTCTAGTCAGGCACATTGATGTCCCACTCACCAGGCTAAACAAGGAGAAGGTTACTGTCAGCTGCCTGTCGGGTGCCAGGATCCGCCACATAACCCACGCACTCAGGTCACTCCACAAGTACAAATATGAATCTGTCATGGTCCATGTTGGTGTGAATGACCGGAGACGTACTTCCCTTTACTACATTAAGACAGACATGGAAGAGGTCTCCAATCTTGTAGCCCAAGCAGGTATGACCCTAGCCCAGAGTAGCATCCTGCCATCACCCAGAATGATACTGCAGTACAAGGACAAAATGATTGACTTCAACAATTGGCTAAGCTTCTGGTGTCATTTTAAGGGCATCCAGTATCTCTCTGCCTGGGACGACATGGTCGACAGACCACGATGCATTGCTACAGACGGCATGCACCTGTCGCCCCTGGAATTCCAGATATAGGCTAAGGCTCTTGCCGCCCCTATAGTGCCTTTTTTAGGCAAGGTTCAAATGACAAATTCTCCACCATAACAGGAACAAGCAAGCAAAAACTGAGGGTAATGCTACTCAATGCTAAAAGTCTAAATCTCAAAATGCACTCACTCGAGGCACTTCTTAAAATGGAAAACATCGATATCTGTGCAGTAACTGACACCTGGTTTAAGGCTCTAGACAGCACCCCTGCATTACCAGGCTAGAACTCATGCGACACTTTTCGGCCATCTAACCTGGACCAGAACACCAAAGGCAGAGGTGTGTCCATATTAATTAAGGATATCCACACCTCCAGGCTAGTTTGGGCAGCATAAATAAAGTACAGTTGTGTACCTACCATAAATGTAGATGTTTGAGTGTATCATTACTCTTGGGTTATCCTGCTGGCAGGCCACCCTCAGTCGGCCAGAATTCCAAAGTCTAGGTCTGGCGTCGGTTGCTGTCGCCTCTTCCTGACGTCAGTGCGCCAGGGGTATAAAAGATGCAGCAGACACCATTTTCTTCAGTTTTTCTTGCCCCAGATGTCAGGTGCCCCCAAATTGGTAGGCTGAAAAATATGCCAAAAAAAATGCATGCACAAAAATAACATTTTCTTTATCTACAAGCAAATACACCAAATAGGTTGTATAGGATAGAGAAGTGCAGATAAGTCCCAGCAAAGAGAAGGGGGATGGTGGGTAACCTGGACTGCAACAGTAAATACACTAACATCTACATTTATGGTAGGTACGCAACTGTACTATGTTCATCGTGTTTCACTGTTGCAGTCATTACTCTTGGGTAGAAACCCAAAGCTGAGGATGGGTGGCTGGGCTAAATAGGATTAGGAGAGGCTATGAGGCCCTGCAGAACTGCAGTGGCAAAGCCCGCTCTGGACTTAGAGTAAAGAGGTAAGTTGTAGTGTTTTGTGAAAGTGTGCACTGAACTCCAAGTTGCAGCCTCTAAGATATCTTTGGTTGGTACTCCTCTGAGGAAGGCTGCTGAAGTGGCTGTTGCTCTGGTGGAATGAGGCCTAATGCCCTTAGGCACTGATTTGCCATGTTGAGAATAGCAGAAACGGATGCAATGGCCTATCCATTTAGAAATAGTCTGTTTTGAGATGGCCCTTCCTTGTGATCCTGCAGCATATGACACTAAAAGTTGCTCAGTCTTTCTGAAAGCTTAGTTCTGTCCAAATAGAAGCGTAACTGCCTGTGTATGTCCAAAGAATGCAGAATTTTCTCACCCTTGTACTGTGGATTTGGATAAAAGGTAGGCAAGTGAATGGTTTGGTTGAGGGCCACACTGGATACCACCTTAGGCATAAAAGTAGGATTTGTCCTCAGAGACACCCTGTCTGGATGAAAAATGATAAAAGGTTCCATAGCCATGAGTGCTTGTAACTCCGAGACTCGCCTTGCTGAGGTTATTGCTAGGAGTAGAGCTGTTTTCCAGGATAAGAATTTTATATCTGCTGTTGAAGCTGGCTCGAAAGGAGGCAGTGTGAGTTTTTCCAAAACATAATTGAGGTCCCAGGCCAGAATTGGTGCTCTCCTTGGAGGCCTAATGTTTTTAGCCCCTCTGAGGTACTGCCTTATTAAAGGATGAGAAAAGATAGGGGGTTCCGTGCTGAAATGGCAGAGGCATGAATCTTAACTGATGAGAAAGAAAGGCCTTTGTTCAGCATCTCAGTTAGGTATTGTAAAATCTGAGGTATATTTGGTACACACACGTCAATGCCTTGTTCCTGGCTCCAAGCACAGAATCTCTTCCATTTTTCTGCATAAGATCTTCTGGTACTGGGACTCCTGGCTTCCAAGATAACGTCTATAACAGCTTTTGAAAGAGGTGTGTTCTGAATTGTTACATTATCTGCCATGCTGCCAGATTTAAGGTCCTGAGTTGGCTGTGCAGGATCTGATTGTTTTGTTGGGTCAGCAAGTGAGAGGTTTGAGGCAATATCCATGCTGGACCTTGAGACAAGCTCTTTAGGACTGGGTACCAGTGCTGGCGTGGCCAGTCTGGTGCAATCAGTATCATTTTTGGCTTCTCTTGTCAGACATTTAGGAGTACCCTGGGAAGGAGAGGCAGTGGAGGAAAGGCATATACTGTTAGGCTTTTCCAGCTGAAGGAGAGGGCGTCCACTTTCCATGCTTGCTTGCGATAAATCATTGTGCAAAACCTCTGCAATTGGTAGTTGTGAGGGGAGGCAAATAGATCTATGTCTGGGCATCCCCATTTCCTTATTATCATGTTGAAGACTTGTGGATCCAGTTTCCATTCGTAGGGATCCATGAGGTTTCTGCTTAGCTCGTCTGCCAGAGTATTTGTTTTTCCTGGCAGGAATTGTGCTTGCAGGTGAATTTGAAAAGCCAATGCTGTGTCCCATAAGGTCATAGGTTCATAGGTTTATACTAGGCTATCTGCCCTAAGGCATTTATAAGCCTAGCCCAAATTTTTGTGGCTTACGCCACCCCTTATATGAAAAAATACTGTGCCCATTAGTTTGTTGTGCCTCTGTCCAGCAGTGACACAGAGATGATTCCCGGGGTAAACCTACGATCTCCCATCCACAGGTCTAGATTTCTCTTGAACAGAGTCAGCGAGGTGCTCTGCCTCACATGGACCGGGATTTTATTCCACAGCATAGGGAGTCTCTGAGTGATAAATCTATCCCTCCAGCACGTCCTATTTATATCCGTGCTAAGGTTTAAGTCGCTTGCTCTAGTGGTTTTGGTGGATTTGGATTTTTGAGGTGGAGCATGTCCATTAATTCCGGGTTGACATGGCCTTGTATGTCAGGCACATGTCACCTCTGAGCAGATGGTATGCACTGAATAGAGCTGGAGTTTCTTCAATCTGGCAGCATATGACAGATTTTGGAGTCCCTTTATCCTTTTGGTGAGGAACTTTGGGGTCTCTCCAATTGCTGCAGATGTCGGGTGAGATACATCCCGAATGGGGCATTGTACTCGATCATTGGTCTGATAAGTGAAGAGTACAGGGAACAATGACCTCACTAGATCTGGATGTGAATCCCTTCATGATCAGGTGGGCAATGTAGAAGGTCTTTCTAACCACTTTAGCAACGTGAGTGTCAAAAGAAAGGCCACTGTCAACCTGGGTCCCCAGGTCCCTGATAACCTCTTCTGTGCTTAGTGGATTGCCACCTATATGGTAGCTTGGGGTTACCTTGTTTTTCCCAAGGGTATGACTATACATTTTTGGCGCTTAACTTCAGGCCATGGCTCTGGCACCAGCTATCTGTTTCCGCCAGTCCCTTCTGAAGGATATCCGTGTCCGATGCACTTTCCACTATGGCCCAGTTTGCAGTCGCCTGAAAACTTTGTCAGCCAAAGTCCTCCCATGTTGGCCTGTACTTCTGAGAAGTAGATGCCAAACAATAGGGGCCAAGGACCGAGCCTGTGGGACACCACTTGTGACCGGCTTGGAGTCTGACACAGCACCAGCAACTCTAACCCTGTGGGTTCTGTCCTTAAGCCAGTTTGCAACCCATCTTGTGACATATGGGTTTACATTTAAGCTGGTAAGTTTTTCTACAATACCCGAGTGGGGTATTGTGTCGAAAGCCTTTGCAAGGTCAAGGTAGGCTGTATGGACTGCCTTTCCTCATCAATGGCCTTGGTGACTGTTTCGAAGAAGTCGACCAAGTTCAAAAGGCGTGATCTTCCCTTGACAAAGCCAAACTGGGTCGGGTCCAATGTCTGCAAGTCCCCTATATCTTTGTTTATGAGCTCCATTATGATCCTCTCCATAGCTTTGCAGACTAGACTTGTTGCTTATGGGGCGGTAATTACCAGGGTCCGAGAGGCGCCTTTGTGGAGTGGGACCACAGTTGCCGTGACGCCACTCCTTGGGCACGTATCCTGTGGTAAGGCTGAGATTAAACAGCTGCCTTATGTGCGGGTTTAATTCCTCATTTAGCTCGTAGCGACAGCCGGGGACACCATCCGGTCCCATTGATGCTGTGTTTTTAGCTTTAGAGAGAGCAGCTTTCACCTGCGCATTTGAGATGTCCGGGAGGCTACACTCGGCTGGGATAGTTATCTCCTTTAGGGGAGGGGTGAAGTTTGCACTGAACCTGTCTGCCAGTATGTTGGCAATGTCTGTGGGTTCAGTGATTTTTGTATCATTTTGGACTAATTCTGAGCATATCTGGGAGTTTCCACCCAGGTTCCTAACAGCTGAAAAAGGCCTAATGATTGTCCTTTGAATCCATGGCAATTTCTCTCTCAAAATTGGCCTTAGTTGATTTTATGAGTGCTCGTATTTTTTTTACTAATAATGATCAGGGGTGACTTCTCTTTTATGGATTTTGTTCTATCATGTAATAGCTTTCTCCTCTTATTGTAAAGTTTGTTAATGGCTGGGGTCCACCAGACTGGAAGTTTGCCCTTTGTGGAAAGAGTCTTGGTTTTATTTGGGATTGCCTGATCCATGCAGTCCTGGAGGTGTTCATAGAAGGCATTTGTAAGGGCTTCCGCAGCTTGGGTTGTGGTTTCCACTGGCTCAGGGGCCTTGAAGGATACCACACCAGTCTTGAGTAGTGTGAAGTTTGCTTTAGAGAAGTTCTTCACTATAGTCTTTTGTTTGGGGTGGGGCGGATGTGGATTTCCAGTGAGATTAGTTTATGATCAGATCTCACCAATGAGGGATATACTTCTGGTGTGGAGCATTTTGTCCCCATGTTTGTGACAATGAGATCTAGTATATTTTCTCCTCTCGTGGGAACAGTGACTAGCTGTTCCATGGCATTTGAATTTATGAACTCCAGGAACCGTTGGGCTAGAAAGTTAGGGCTTGAGTAATGTTCCCAGTCTATATTCGGTAGTTGAAGTCACCCAATATGATGGTGTTTGGAGATACATTTATACCCTCCAGTGTCTTCAGGAAGGCTGTGTGGGGTTCCTGAGTTTGAAAGGGTGGCCTGTAGCATGCTACAATTTGTAGAGCAGTTTTGCCTATGGTTAGTTGCACCTGGATGGTTTCGGCTGCGGCGTTGCCACCAACATGGAGGTGTGGGTATCCTTTATGAATATGGATACACCCTCCTTTTGTGGTGTGGTCCGGGTTTTGGGGCCGAACGCATGATATGAGGTAAAACCTAATAGTGCCGGGTGCTCTCAGGAGCCTTGAACCAGGTTTCAGTTACAGCACAGACATCGATGTTCTCCATACTGAGAACGGCCTCGAAAAGTGCGCATTTTGAGATTTAGACTTCTGGCATTGAGCAGCATTACCCTCAGTTTCTTCCCATTTTTGTTTTCTAGGGTGGTAGGTTTAGAATTTGAGCCTTGCCTAAAAAAGGCACTATGGGGGTGGCAAGAGCCTTAGCCAATATCCGGAATCCCAGGGGTGACAGGTGCAAGCCGTCCCTTGCGAAGCAGCGTGGCTTGTCAAGCATGTCATCCCAGGCAGACAGACACTGGATCCCCTTTGAATGACACCAGACATTAAGCCAATTGTTAAAGCTGATCATCTTGTCTCTATTTTGTGGCATCATTCTTGGTGAAGGAAGGATACTGCTCAGGGTTAGGTCATTGCTAGTCTGCAGAGGTGGTAAGAATGTGTACCTCCCTGTTTGTTTATGTACCACATGACTGTAGTATTGTCTGTCTACCAGTAGCTGTCCTGGATGAAGCAGGTCCTTGAAAGCGGTCAGGGCATTTTGAACAGCTAGCATCTCTTTTTGATTGATGTGAAGATGCATCTGGTTTGCAGGCCATGTGCCCTTAATACATTTTCCTGCCATATGGGCCGCCCAGGCATAATCTGATGCATCCGTTGTTAGTGTCTGTCTGGCTGTGGGTAAACTGAATGGCAGACCCTCGTTGTGGTGCCAGGCTTCTGCCCACCATCGAAACTCCTGTTGTAGGCAGGGAATGAGTGCAATTACTGTCTCCAGGCTGTGGCAATGCTGAGTCCAAACACTTTTTTGATACCATTGTAGTTTCCTCATATGCAATCTGGCATATGGAATTGGTAGAATGCAGTTTGCCATGAAACCCAGGGCCTGCAGGATTTTCCTTGCAGATAAGTGGGCTTTGGTTGCCAATTTCTTGAAGTAAGAAGTCAGTTGCTTTTGTTTGTCTGGAGTGAGATAAGCCATCTGGGCAGTTGTATTTAAGCTTGCACCCAGGAATATTATCTCCTGAGAAGGCACTAGTTTTGATTTCTTTTCATTTACTGTGTACCCTAGGCCAATTAATAATCTTTTTACAAATGCCAGATGCTTTAAAAGAATGTCTTTGGTCTCTGCTTGAATTAGGCAGCTTGAATTAGGCAGTCGTCCAAGTAGGGATATATCTGAATTCCTCTTTGTCTGCAAAACGCAATTACTGGTGCCAGGCATTTTGTGAAGACCCTGGGCGCAGTAGATAAGCCAAAGGGCAGTGCAGAGAATTGGTAATGCATTGAGCCAGCTATGAATCTGAGGCATCTTCTGCAAGATTGTCCGATTGGGACATGCAGGTATGCCTCTTAAGTCCAAAGTTACGAGCCAAGCCTTCTTGCCCAGCATGGGCAGTAGCTGCTGTAGAGTCAACATCTTGAATTTTGGAACTTCCAGTAACGTATTTAGTATAGATAGGTCCAGTATTGGTCTCCAGGTTCTGTCCTTTCTGGGTACTATGAAAAGTCTGGAGTAAAATCCTTGCCCCTGCTCTTGTTGTGGTACTTGTTTAACAGCCCTCATGTCCATGAGGGCTGTAATTAGTTTTTGTGCCTCTGCCCATTGATTGTGTGGCAGGTCTGGCATACCTTTTGACATTGTTAGTGTGTGAAAATGGAACCTGTAGCCTTGGGACACTATGTTCAAGGCCCATTTGTCTTGGGTAACGATTTGCCAATTTGATGAAAAAGTGCTAGTTTTCTCCCTAAAGGGGCTATCAAAAGAAAAGTGCTTGGATCTGGCAGAGGAAAGTCATTAGGCCCGTCTCCTGTAAGGTTGTGATTTGTCTTCTCCGCTTTTGGAGGTAGGAGCACCCCATTGTTTAGGCCTGTATGAGCCCTGGGGCTGAGATCTGCCTCTAGGACGCCTGTATCTGCCTCTTTGTGGTCTGTCTGACACTGGAAAGGACCAACTTTTAGAAGGCCAGTTTCTGCTAAACCTGGATGGCTGTACCTGTAAGAAATCCTCGACTGTCTGCATGGATTTTGCTTTATCCTCCATTTTTTTCAACACCTCTTCTGCTTTAGTACCAAAGTATCATGCTGCAATGGTGCATCTAATAATTTTGCTTTAACATGATCAGGCAGATTCTGTTCCTTTAACCAAGCATGCCTTCTAATAACAGAATCTGTAACAGAGGCCCTGCAAAAGGCCTCCAATGAATCATAACCACTTTCCCACTTGTTCAGCTGCATGCAATAAATCCTGCAATTCCTTGTTCTCTGAACATTCAGTACTTGCCAACAATTTCTGTTTAAGTAGTGACATCAAATATTGCTGATATTTAAGCATATGAAACTGACAATTTAAAGCCCTTACAGTCAAGGTAGCAGAAGTGTAGACTTTTTCCCCCCATCTGTCTAGAGCCCTAGAATCCCTATCAGAGGGGACAGGGATTTTTGCAGTGGAAGCTTTAACCCCTTTGGGACATTGAGATATAGTTTCAGGGTCAGCAGCGGGGTTCTTATACAGGAATTTAAGAGAATCCGGAACCCTGTAGTATCTGTCTGGCTTAGCAGGTGCAGGGGGTAAAGAGTCAGGGGACAGGCCAGACTCTGAAAATACATCTACAGTGTCTAAAACAGGTGGAATAGCAAGGGGTCTATGCTGAGGAAGTAGTAGAAAGTCTCTGAGCTTTTTCTTAGATTCAGAAATGCTCCCTTATAGTATGCAGGGTTTCCCCAAAAGAATAATTCTCAGGAGGAGAGGCTGAAGGAATGGATTCTTCAGCCTCAGAATCCTCATAGAGAAGCATGGAGTAACCCTGTTCAGAAGAAGAATCAGAGGAAATAGAAACCTGATCAGAAGAATCCTCTTATCAGGAAGGGGGATGGGAGCCCCTGATCAAAGTAATTAGGTCTTCGGCCATTTTGAGCATCTGTTTTTTTAGGCATGGAAGTCTTGAGTAGGAGAATGCTGTACTTGTTTGTCTTTAGAGCTGCTTTAGTCTTTGAAGCTGAAGATGGCTTAATATATAGTTGTGTAGGTCTCAAGACACCCTCAGAAGCCGATGCCTGCTCAGTGGCTCCGGACCCATCTGAGGGAATGATTTCCGAGTGTCCAATACCTTGAGTATCCAGAGGCCCAGTCGGCTCCACGTGGGAGTCGGAAGCGGCCTGTGGCTCTGAGGTAGCGGGCGCCAGGGGCTGCGAAAGCACCTCACTGGGAACCGGCGAACCGGCAACTGGCCTAGCAGAGGCATCGCCATTGGTTTTGGACCTCGGATGCCTATCCTTTTCCTTGTCCTTGCGTTTTTTTGTAAACTCGGTTGTCGGCTGGTCCAATGGCATTATATAATTAAATCTTCGGCCAAAGTAATGAAATGCAAAATCAAACAGACGCTTAATAGTGCATTGGTTAAATCTAGCACAAAACTAACAGCTAGCAACATTGTGATCAGGGCCTAGGCAAGGAATACAGTAAGGATGAAAATCCTTATAAGGTATTTGCTTCCCACAAGAAATACAATTAACTTTTTCTGACATCGGTCTGGAGCAAGAAAAAAGTTTCCCCAATGGGGTACTTAACTTTAATGAAGACTTCGGTTCTGAAATTCGAATTTGAAAATCTCAGGAGTCGGCCGACAGGCACTTGCGAACTGCTTTTGCTTCGGGCACCGCGCGGCAAGAAAGACTGATGAAAATTGAGTCGGCTGCATCTTTTATACCCTTGGCGCACTGACGTCAGGGAAGAGGCAATCGCAACCGACGCCGGAGCTAGACTTTGGAATTCTGGCCGACTGAGGGTGGCCTGCCAGCAGGATAACCCAAGAGTAATGACTGCAACAGTGAAACACGATGAACATTGCATCCGAGGTTATCCAAGTACAACGAACTCTGGGCAAAACTGCAATCCAAATTGTAGTTTGCTACAGATCCCCCACCATGCCCCAGAATTCCCACTCCTCTTTTCTTGATATACTGGAAAATATTAGGGTTCAACCAAACACCTTAAAAATGGGTGATTTCAACTACCCCATCATTAACTGGGAAAACTACTCATGTACCAACTTCTTTGCTCAACGCTTTCTGGAATTCATAAATTCCAATGCACTGGATGAACTTATCCACACCCCCACCAGGGGCAACAATATCCTAGACCTAGTCATTACCAACCTGAGTGACCGGTGTCCCACACCTGAAATCAACTCCACATTGGTCAGATCCGACCATAAGCTAAATCACCCTAGATATCCGCATCCTGCCCCCACCCACCATTAAGGAAACCATGGTAAAAAAATTTCTCCACAAAGCCTACTTCATGCTTCTTAAGACAGAAGGGGCGAACTTCATGACACCCATGCAGATGGACAATACAGTTACGACTGCTGAATCCTACACAAATGCACTCTATAAGCACTTACACAAGTGCATGGATCGTGCTATCCCAAACAGAACCAAGATGCTATCCTCCAAAAAAAAGGAAGCCAATCTGGTGGCCCCCTGCCATAAACAAACTCTACAACAGAAGGAAGTAACTGCTACAAAAGCGCGTAAAATCCAATGAGTGGAGGAGCTTCCTGGTCAGCCTCAGTAAGAAGCCGAGAACCCTTATAAGATCCTCCAAAGCTAGCTACAAAAACAAAATTGCCACTGATTTTCAGGGCAAACACAAAGCATTCTATAGCTATGTCAAGAATCTCAATGGCAACACCCAGATCTGCTCTGAGTTTCAGAACAATGGCACAAAAATTACAGAACCAACAGAAATTGCCAACATCCTGGCAGATAGGTTTAGTGCTAACTTTACCCCCCTCACCCCCTAAAGGGCCTATATCTATACAGGAAGAATGCAGAGTCCCTGTAATCACATCAATGCAGGTAAAAGCTGCACTCTCTATAACCAAAAACACAGCATCCATGGGATCGGACAACATCCCAGGCTGTTTTTTACACGAACTTCAGAGCGAACTGAATCCCCACCTAACCACCATGTTCAATCAGAGTCTCACGTCAGGCTTTGTGCCCACTGAAGGCGCCCAGCAACAGTTATCCCACTTCACAAAGGGGGAGCCACCACTGATCCTGGAAGCTATCGCCCTATTAGCCTGATGAGCCTGGTCTGCAAGGCCATGGAACGTATCATCATGGAACTCAAACAAAGACATTGGTAATCTTCAAACTGTGGACCCCACCCAGTTCCAGTTTGTGAAAGGCAGATCATGCCTTCTGAACCTAATCGACTTCTTTGAGGCAGTCACCAAAGACGTAGACACAGGTAAGGTGGTTCACATAGCCTATATCTTGGCCTCACCAAGGCTTTTGACACCATCCCCCATTCTGGAATTATAGCTAAACTCACTAAACTAGGTATAAATCCCTACTTCACAAGATGGTTTGCCAAGTGGCTCACTGACAGAACCCACACTGTAAAAGTTGCAGACTCCAAATCTGACTTCAAACCAGTGACAAGTGGAGTACCACAGGGTTCAGTACTGGGTCCTCTCCTGTTTGGCATCTACGTCTCTTAAGTATGGGCTAACACAGAAGGCCTCTGGCTAATGAAGTTCGCAGATGACTGCAAACTAGGAGCCATAATCGAAACTCCTAATGATGTGGACATCCTACAAAAGGGCCTCACGGAGACAGATGCCTGGTGTCAAAGCCATGGCCTCAAGCTCAATGCCAAAAGGTGCATTGTCATCCCCTTTGGTAAAAACTCTGTACCCATGAACTACCACATAAACGGCAGTATACTTAACGCCAAATGTGTGATAAGAGACCTTGGGACCCAGGTGGACAGTAGTCTCTCCTTTGATAATCACATCACCACAATAGTCAGGAACTCCTATGTGGCACACCTCATCACAAAAGGGTTCTCATCCAGGAAAAAAAAAGAGGTCATTGTTCCCCTCTACTCGGCACTCAGACCCATTATAGAGTACAATGTCCCTTTTGGAATGTACCTCACAAGACATCTGCAGCAGCTGGAAAGGCCACAGAAGTACTTACTGGCCTCAAACAGATGCCCTACACTGTCTCAAAAAACTCCAGCTTTACTCTGTAGCATACTGCCTACTCTGAAGAGATCTCTGCCCAAGATATAAAGCACAGAGCTGTTGGACATGCTACACCTAAAGAAATCCCAACCCCTCCGAGCTACACGCTCTAAAGAACTAAACCTTATCACCACAATAAACAGGACATGCCGGAGGGATAGATTCCTGTCCCACAGACTTCCTACACTCTGGAACAAGCTATCCATCTATGTCAAGCAAAGTTCCTCATTAGCACTCTTCAAGACAAATCTTAATGAGTGGGTGGGAAATAGGAAATACATCCAACGGATCACTTCTGTAGCTCTGCTCAACAGGGGCACAGGAAATTAATTTTCTTGGGTGGCATAAGCCAGGGAACCTTGTTGGCTAGGCTTACTTAGGCCCTTGGTCTGATAGCCCAGTACCTACCTATGAACCTGCCAAACTGGGAGAGAAAGAGAGCCTGGGGGACAAGGGAACCTGCCAGAGAAGAAGTGAAGGCAGACAGATGCCTGCTGATTTGTCAGGTAAGGACTGCTTCTGTGGCCTTAGTGTTTGAGTACACTTACTAGAGAAAAACAAACCTGGGAGCCTTCTTACCTTTGGAAGACTGTCTAGGCATTATATGCAAAAAAAGCAGTCTTACAGGGATAGTTCTGAACCATGGGGATAGGTGAAAGAAAAATCTGCTTCAAATCTTTCATGACCTTTCCTTGATCTTTTAAGGTATTGAAAAGACCTGGCATAACAATGTCAAAAAAATTCTGATTACAGAAGGGAGCAACCAGAAGGTTTACTTTAATATTATCTGCCAAGGCCTGATGGTGAAGACAGGAATATTGCCTCATCACACAGCCAGAGGAAGCAGTCCTGGAGGGATGCATCTGCTGCATTATACCTGCATCTGAAAGAGTGATGGATAACCTAAGAAGTGGACCTGAGTAAGAAGGAAGCTGAGGCCCTACCCTTAGAGTCAGGCATATAAGAAACAACCTTCCCAATCTGGCAAAGAAGAGACAGTATGTACCATGTCACATGAAACTGGTAACTAATGGTCCTGAAGGCTACAGTAGCCAAATTGTATACCTTTTTACGAGTCCTTTCCATGGCTCTACCGTCCTTGTCCACAGGAAGGAGCTCGAAAAAGGCAACAGCCTAGAAAGCTTGTCAATAGATATAGAAATCATAGCAGGATCAGAGGGCAGGCACTTGTAGAAGAATCTGAAGACATCCTGCATATTATAGAACTTGTCAGGCTGAAGCTGGAAGCTGAGAATCTGGGGTCAGGGAGGCAGCACAGAAGGTATCCAATAAAACAGTCAATAGAGGAAGGGACAGCAAAAGGTTTAGAAGAGTCCATTTGTAGTAACTCATACTACCTCTTCTAGAGGTTTGAGACTTGGGAGCAATCCCATCTGAAATGTTCCATCGTGCACAGGACCGTGTCATCAAAGGAAAACTCCTCCAAAGGAGAATCACAACCAACAGATTCCTCCTACTCAGAGCCACAGTATAAAGGTGAAGGCAACTGAGAGAATTTGATAAGGAATCGGCCTCAGAATCAGAATCCTCATCTAAAATCTACAGTTCTCTAGCCCTCTTAGCAGTAGAGGACCAAGGAGGCGCAGGAACCAAAAGCCCCTGAGGAAATTTCAATGTCATCAAGGCAATGAACAAACCTTGAGTGAAGTCCTACTACTCCTGTTGTGGATCCCCAGGAGCTGAAACCACATGCTTAGTTTTATACCTTTTCTTCACTGGGATGTCTGCTCCTCTGACAAACTGCAAAGGTTCAGACCCCTGCCTGGATTATATTAAGGTACCTGGCAGCTCATCTCTAACAAGGATTTGAAGAATCCCACTGAGCTCCTTAGAAATAACCCCTCAAAGTTTATGATGAAAATCTGCAAGGCCTCAGAAGACATGCAAGAAGCAGGTTCCGCGCTGGCCTATGAGAAGGTCTAGGCAGAAGAAACCAAAGGAAATGTTGGACTATCCTTTGGGTTCTCAAGTGACCTCAAGAGACGTCCTGTGGAGGCTAGACAGAAGCAGACTCAGACCTATACTTCTCGGTCTTCTTTTTAAACAGCGGCTGTACCACGGGGTAAGTGGATTCTAACATGGTACTCTGGGTCAAAAGCTTCTGATATTGGTTCTCAAGGTAAAGCGGCTACTCCAGGTCTTGGGTACAAAGACTTGGCAGACAGAACACTGACTGTGGTGATGAGATACACCTAAGCAAAACAGGCACCTATTCTGGCAGACTTTATAGGAAGCCGGCTCCCACACTGACATTTCCCTTTCTGGGATGAAATGTAACCCACTGAACAATATAACAAAATGAAAAAAAAAAACTCAACAGGGTAGTTACCTGAAAGACATAAGCTTCGTATAACCAGCAAATGTGAACGGCATTCAGACAGACGTACGGCAATGGTGTTAGGACTGGCAACAACAAAGTTCTGAGTTGGGAGGATAGATACATCAACTTTACACCCTGCACTTGCACAGGGAGCATACGTCTGACGTTCAACACTCCCTAGGTAATAAAGGCTTTGTTATACTGGCTGGAGGATGGGCTATCCTTGGCAGGAGATCCCAGGCATGATGAATACTACAATGACATGGAAGGACATTGTCAAACACACATAAATGTATACAGGTATTTACTTGGACTTAACTAATTCAAACATGGATGTGAAACTCATGCAATAATAAACCACAGGCGAGCAATGAGAAGTAAGGCAGGCATAATGACCTGCCAATACCCTGCCTTCAAAATGGGAGCAATGGTGAAAATTACACTCTAGTGCCATCTTTCACCAGTAAATGACTGACAAGCAATAATGGCCATGTGGCACAATGTCCACCAATGCAGACATGTCGCATTAAGCTGACGCTGATAAGCCCCCACTAAAACTGGCAGAAGCTCAGATAGCTAGTACTCAAAATGCTGTGCAGAAGTAAATGTCTACAGTTTCAGTTCCAGAATACTGACTGTACAAGGAAGTGCAGAAATCATATGGATTGTTCCACATTCCAAAGAACAATACCAATTAAAGATTTTGAAATGTTTCAGTAGTAATTTTCACTGTAATGATAAACATCTGAACCCACCATCTGACTCCAAAGGCCAAGACAAGTTACAAGTTCAACCTATAATGGATGGCATCACTTACTCTATTAGGACATTGTACAACCTGCACTATGAGACAGCAGTCAATGAGACAATGGCAGAATTCCATAACCAAACAGGGTTTAGCCAGTACAAACATGGTAAGCCAGGGAGATATGGCAAAGAAAAATGGCCACTGGCAAATGCTCAAAAAGGGTACACCTGTGAATTTCTGGCACACTCCAAGACTGAACTGCAAACTAAAATTGGTCTGACACAGCAGACTGTCATAGACCTGACAAGGGACTTGATGCAGAAGAATGATGTCCACATTGATAACTTCAAAACCTCTGCCTTCTTCAAAGGAGCTACAGCAAAACTCCTTATACTGCTGTGACACTATGTCCACAAACAAGTTAGGGTGGCCACAAATGCTTCACAGAAAGAGCAACTGTAAACCACCACAAGGGTACCACATATGGCGGAGTGGACAGATGGCGCCAATAAAATGGGAGGATAGTTATGCTAAATTTTGTGCTGTCAACAAAATGTGTCCCCACTTTGTCTGCCTTCCCTGAAGTGCAGCATGAAGCATAATGAAACAACAGTGGTAGTCCCATGCCCAACTGTGAACACTTACAACAGTTATAAGAACAGGTATGACACAGACAATCAACTCTGGACCCAATACAGTTCCACATTAAGAGGAAATGCTGCAAGCGGTAAGTGCACATGTTCTGGTTCTTATGTGATGCGGCCTAGTGAAGATGTTTATTCTTTTCTGAGAGAAAAAACCTTCATCTAGTATCCTGTACTGGTTGCATTGTTCCTGCAAATGAACTGCATCCTTGCTAGATACTAGAACTCGACCCTCCTTGCCAGTTACAAAAAAGAGGAACAGGTTAACTGAAATTATCGGGGGGCAAGTGTCAGTGAGCCAAAAGTGCTGAAAATCCAGGTCCAAAAATGTACTGTGAAATTGCAAGTAAGCTGAACCTTCCTGCTGATGTCTAACATACCACATCAACCACTGCACTGACTGCCGTTGCGTGGATTCAACACAAAACTGGATCATGCAAAGTAGCACCAAGTACGGCAGTAGGTACTCTCAGATTATTTCAGCACCGTGTCATAGAGCTGAAAGTGTAAGCTGTTTTCCTTAGTAATATTCAGGTTAAGAATGCTGTGACACCCCCCACATTCAACGGTCCACGTCTTGCGTTCCAGTAGTAACAGCAAGTACTAGGAGACTGTCAGCTAAGTGTTATAATGACCATATCTGCACACGGTACACTGTCTTGCTCCATCTTCAGAATGCTCTTGTTCAGTCTCACTGTATGCACTACTCTGAATGCTTCCCAATAGCAGCTGTAGTTGCTCAAACTAATTAGTTAAGAGCCACAATATTTATGTTCTTTAGCTGTACCTCTGAAATAGGCAAATGGGACCCCAGAAGTTGCATAAGTGGAAAGCTACATGTATAAATGGAGAGGCCAGGGTAAGGTAGACTACTGACAGTGGCTAAACAGGAGTCACTACTATTCGAATCAGTCCGAGTCAGTGGCTCTCATAAATACAGGACACTTGTGGATGGCCCCAACTGGCAGGCAAGTCTCCTAAATATCCTGGCTAATTCAATGGAATGATGACTCTTTCCACTGCTCTGCCCTTCTTGCATGTAGCCAATGTCTGCACATGGCCTCCTGCTGCTTTTCGTTCAAAATGACACTATCCATCTTTGCTTTACAACGGGTACCTTTTGGTTGACAAATAGCAAAAATGGCTACCCATACTAGTCTCTTCACAGCCAAAATGCTTATGTTATTTTGCTGCAACACAGAAGGATGTGACAGCCAGGATTACCTGTCTTAGTGGAATGGCACACAATCAAAATGCATAAGAAGATTATACTGTCCACAGTGGAAAAATGCTTGTGTTACTACCACTCTGAGCTGAGTGGGTAGGCAGCATAGGTACTGGACATCTGTGGATGGCCATGACTGACATGTAAATCCCTACCTATCCTGTCTGATTTATTGAAGTGGTGGTCTTTCCCCCGATTTAACTTTCTATACATAGTTGCACTTGTACATGGTTATGTTGGTGCTGCTGTGCTTTCAAAAAATTTAATGGACTGGTACCATAGCTTGGGCACTCTCAATTGGTCAAGGGCAACAGTGGCTACTAGGCAGATTTATCAGTATGCATTTCATGAACAGATAAGCATTACAGCAGTACTACAAACCAGAATGCAGAAACCAGGTAATACAGTATTTTATTCTATCTGAATTTATGAACCAGGATAGGGCACTGATCACAAAATATCAATTACAGTCTCATTCCAGGAAGAAAGAAGGCAGAGAAACAAAGCATTCACGCATTACAGTAGAGTAAGGTATTATGAATATATACAATCTACATAAAATATATTGAGGAAAAGCCACACAAGTATAGAAATACAGAAAATTGTACATGCATAGAGTCATGTACAATGAAGTCAGAGTGACTACAGTTAGGTGCATTTGCAGGTGATATACAAAGTGATTAGGTGGTGGACTTCAGTTAGGTAAAATGACCACAGCAGGGGCACTTGCAAGAACAACTATTGCTAAGATAATGGTTTTAGCTAAGCTCAGAATTTTTGGTAATTGAAAGTTATGTACTCACCATAACTAGGCATCTATGTTGTCCATTTTCATTCTTCCTCAACAAATGGGTTACAGATCTGATCCTCAGATCCAACTCAGCCACATACTTAAGACTTTGGATCCCACTCCCCAGCTCCTTCCTCTCCTCATAATGCCCTAGTACATCCCCAACACCTCAGATCAAATCTGCCATAAAGTCTACATTAAGTAATTAAAGAGTGGGATAGGTACTAGAATCGGACTCAAAACTGGAATTATAGGTTCCAGCAAGAAACCATCAGGTCACTCCAGAAGATAATGGAAAAGGGGGTGGATGGGGGGAGGTTGAGGAAGATTGAAAATGGACAACACAGATGGCCTAGTTACAGAGAGTACATAACTTTTAAATCTGGTGTTGTCCTTTTCATTCTTCAACGAATGGGACAAAATCCCCAGCTATGTAAATGTTGGGGGATCCTCATGGAAGGAAATCCTAGAGAACCACTGAAACAAAGGTAGCTCTACTTCTTGAACTTAATTCAGTTTGTACTGAGTAACGAAGGTAAGAGCACTTGACCATGTTGCTGCTGCACAACTATCATCAACAGAAGTTCTTAACCAAACAGCAGATGAAGCGGTCATGAATCTAGTTGAGAGGACTTCAGGCAGTCTTGGTAGAGAAATGCTCCGTTTGGAATAGATCCAGGAAATGCAATTAGTTATCCATTTAACCAATGTAACTTTAAACAGTGGATAACCAAGTCAACTTGATAAATTGGAGACAAACACTTTTTCTGAATTCTTGTGTTTTGTGTAAAAAGAATTTCAACTGTCTATGCACATCCAGAAGATGCAGCATTTATTCTTCCTTGTCTAAAAAATTTGGAAAGACTACTAATAAATGAACAGTTTGGTTAATATTAGATTCAGAAGCCACTTTAGGTAAAAAAAATAAAAAAGGGTTAGTCTGTAAAGTAACCCCACCTTTATAAAAATAATGTAAGGAGCCTTTGGTGAAAGAGCCTGGAGGTCAGAGATCAATTTAGAAAAACTAATGGCCACTAAAAAGACTATTTTCAAAGACAGATACTTTTAAATCATTTTTTTGCAGAAGGTTCAAAGGATTTTTGAGTCATACCTTGGAGTACCACTGTCAAATCCCAGAGAGATAAAGGATCCTTTACTGGAGGTCTAAGTAGGAAAGTGCCTTTTAAGAAAGCCTTACATTACTTAAAAGCAGCCAAACAGTTTTTTCCCCTGCATTTAAATTTGCTTTGGCTCCCAACTGTACATTAATCATAGAAAAACTAGCACCTTCTTTGAAAAAAGAAGCTAGAAAACCTAGTACAGCAAAGACAGAAACAGCAAAAGGTTCAATGTTGCTTTTCTCAGAGTCCAAGAAGAAAATAGTTTCAATTTACACTAGTAAATCCTTTTGGTGGCGTCTTTTTGAGAGGATAATAATACGGCAGTCACCGGGGAAGAAATCCTAGGCTATTAGTGGAATTGAAGAAACCATGAGGTTAGTGCGAGTCCTGGGATATTGGAATGATTCATCCCTGAAAAATATGACAGAAGGTCTAGAGTTGGGTCCAATATCCAGGGAGGATAATGAAGATGAGACCTAAAGAAGAGGACCATACCTGGTGAGGCCAGAAAGGGGCAAGGAGGATGACAAAGCTCTTCAAAAGAATTGCTTTCTGCAAAAACGCTGGGATCAGAGGTAGTAGGGGACTGGAGTAAAGGAGACCAGATGGCCAACCGTAGACTACAACATCTCTCTGCGACTCCTTGAGGAGGGTATCAGGGCAAAACACCTGTTGCATTTGTTGTGGGGAGATGCAGAGAGGTCGCAGTAAGGGTGGCCCCAATGATGGAAAATTCTCTCCACCACCGACTGAGACCACTCATGAAGCGTCAGAATAGAACTGCTGAGTTTGTCCGCTAGCATGTTGTATTTCCCCAGAAAGTGCATTCCTACTAGAAAGCGGTTGGAGAAGATCACCCACTGAAACACTCACAGCTTCCCAGCAAAGGGGGTAAAGACCAGCTTCCCCCTTGTTTACTTATGTAATAGACTGCAAACATGTCTGAATCACAACAGTCCCTACAGGAAGAGCATCTTGAAACACCTGCAATGCTAAAAAGACTACTCTCATCTCCAGAATGCTGATGCCTTGCCTACGTAGTGCCCTCCCAACTCCAACAGGGAGGTGTCCATGGTCACTGTGGCAGACAGGAACAGAAGAATGAAGGGCGAAACCTAGGTAAATGTCATCTGACTGTATCAACCATCTGAATATGGTATTTGCATATTTGGGCAAGTTTGACTGGAAACGACAGTTGTTGTCTACGAATAGACCATTGAACAGCTAGAGTCCATCGAAGGAGACACAAAGTAGAATGGTAAAGGAAGGAGAACTATTGCTACTGGCATGGAACCTACAGCTTGAAGAATTAACTCGAGCAGGATGAGCTAAAATTTGATGAACCTGGGAATCAGAGTATGTTTATATGGTGAAAAGGTAAAAATGCAATCTGAGTTGTGTTCAATCATGTACCAATAAACTCCAGTCTCTTTATTGATGTCAGATTTGATTTGGCAAAATTGACTGCTATTACCTAGGGAGTGTCAAGTCTTGAACAAATAGTGCCTGGACTGCTGTAGAAGATGCATGTTAGGAGAGGTGAGAAGCCATGTGTCTACATATGGAAAAACTCCATCTATTTAGTCTCAAATGAGCTGCCACCACTGCCATACACTTGGTAAACACCTTTGGGGTTACGATGAGTCCAAAGGGCCGGGCTCTGTATTGGTAGTGACTGGCTCCAAGCCAAAAGTGTAAACATCTCCAGGAGTGCTTGCCTATTTTGATGCGATAGTACGCATCCTAAAGATCTATGGAATACATCCAATTCTCCTTGCATAGAAATGGCAAAATGGACTGAACAGCGACCATTTGGAAATTTGACTTCACAAACTGATTTAATCTACTTAGATCCAGAATTGGTCTCAGGTTTCCTGTTTTTTGGCACTAAAAAAAATCTTAAGTTCCAAATCCTGTTTGGTCTAGTGTGACCTCCTGGATGCCTCGTCTAGCAGCTACTCAATTTCTTGTACTCCTGTCTTCCTCTCAGTGGGTGGAACATCAGAAAGCTTCTTACTTTTAGAAAATGGAGTCTAGGAAAATGGTATAAAAAACCTCAGGATACTTTTAGCATCCAAGTATCTTGTTTTAGCAGTCCAGGCTGGGGAAGTTGTCACCCATGATGTGGATGGGCTAGCACCAAAAGTCTCCAGAAATACTGACTCCTCTGGTGAAAGACTGTCCAAGGACAAACCACCTTTTTGTTTAAGGATCTCTAAGATGTCTCCAAAACAGATGTCATCAGGTGGTGATCTGGGAGATCAATCTCCTTCGAAATTGGTATCTTCAGTGAGAGATTCCAGAGGAGAATCTATGTGCCTCCTCTTGCTCATTCTCTTCAGATGGACCCTCCCCAGGGGAATGCTCTAGGGAAGTGTCAGAAGATGAGGGAAGTTCTTCCATGGGAACCAACCGGAAGCTAGGTGGAACTGTCCGTCTCCCTGGAATAGGTCTGATGGAATCAAGAGCTGGGAACCACAGAAGGAAAAGGGGTAGGATCCAAGGGAGGATGAGAGAACGGATCTCCAAAAAGGGAAAAAGCCTTTAGACAACCTCAAAGGCAGAGAGCCCCAGAGAAGCTGTGGCCACCCACACTGGAGCCAAATGCATCAACACAGGTAAGATCCAAACTCCAACCTGATCCATACCTCGATCTATCCAGTGCCAAGGCTCAAAGTGGCAGGGATGAATCAGAGTAGACCCCGGCCTCACAAACCTGATGACAACACTTCAGCTATGGGACTCATCCTGATCAGAAGGCATATGAACCGACCTAAAGAGGGATCCCATCAGAGTCTAAGAAGTAATTCTCCTCAGATCTGACTTCAGAACTCTTGGAGCTGTAAGATTCTGGGGCTCAGAAACCAAAGGATGGACTGGAGAAGGAGATAAAAAGTACAGCTGTATACACTTACCATAAATGTAGATATTTGAGTGTATTCACTGTTGCAGTCATTGCATTTAGGTTATCCCTGCCAAGTTAGCACTCGACTGGACTGAATACCAGAAACTTAGAATTCCTGCGTCAATTGCTGTCGCTTGAAGACTGACGTCAGGTCGTCAGTAGTATAAAGTAAAGCAGCCGATGCCATTACATCAGTTTTTCTTGTCCTAACCTGTCAGGAGCCCCCAAAGGAGGAGGCCAGGTTCTGGTGTAAGAATCCCACCAGTGGAAAATAAATACCAATATGTCCCTTGAAAGGAAAGGAGAACAACAAAGTAGAAAGTTAATAAAAGGAGAAAGAGAATAAAAGGGGGATGGAGGAAGGGAAACCAGGACTGCAACACTGAATTACACTTGAACATCTACATTGATGTTAAGTGTTCACAACTGTACTATATTCTTTGTGTTTCACTGTTGCAGTCATCACATTTTGGTAGATTCCCAAAGCTGAGGAAGAGGATGGAGGCAGTCAAGGAACTTGGGGGCTGGCTAGGATGTCCTGCAAGACTGCAGATGCAAACCCTGCTCTAGATTTGGAGAAGAGAGGCAGGTGGTAATGCTTGGTAAAAGTGTGAACAGATGTCCAGATGGCAGCTTCCAGAATGTTCCTAGTGGGGACTCCTCTGAGGAAATCTGAATAGGTGGAGGCTGCTCTGATGGAGTGTGTCCTGAACCCCCTGGGAGGAGGCTTTCCATGGTGTTTGTAGCAGAAATGGATGCAGTGTGCTATCCATTCGAAAATGGTTCACTTGGAGATGGCTTTGCCTTCTGCCCCTGTAGCAAAGCTAACCAGCAAGTGATCAGACTTTCTAAAGGATCTAGTCCTGTCCAGATAGAATCTGAGCTGTCTGTACACCTCTACAGAGTGAAGAATCCTTTCCCCCTTGTTCTGGGGATTAGGAAAAAAGGTGGGCAAATGAATGGATTGGTTAAGAGCCACACTGGACACCACCATGGGCATGAAGGAGGGGTTCGTCCTGAGGGATACCCTGTCAGCATGGAAGATGATGAAGGGTTCCAAGGTCATGAGTGCTAGAAGCTCAGAGACTCTTCTGGCTAAAGTGATGGCCAGAAGGAATGCTGTCTTAAAGGAGAGAAATTTTAGATCGCAGAATAAGCTGGTTCGAAAGGGGGCAAGGTGAGATTTTCCAAGAAAAAGTTAAGGTCCCAAGCTGGTGGTGGAGCCCTTTTTGGGGGCCTCAAGTTGCTAGGCCCGCTAAGGAACTGTCTGATCAAAGATTGTGAGAGAAAAGGGGCTGCTCAGTGGGAAAATGAGCAGAAATAGCAGAGGCATGCATTTTTATATAGGAGAAAGAGAGACTACTATGTAGTAGGTCAGCTAAGTAATCCAGAATGAGAGAGATGGATGGCTGTGCTGTATTGGCTCCCTTAGCCTGGATCCAAGTGCAGAACCTTTTCCATCTATCTGCACAGGACTTCCTGGTCATAGGATGTCTGGCCTCAAGCATATCATCCAGAACCTGTTTACTGAGGATGGCAGATTGGTTCGGTGTTAGGGAATAAGCCAAGTTGTCAAATTGAGTGTCTGCAATTGGGGATACACGAGTTCCCCTTCCCTCTGGGTCAGGATATTTGGGATCTGAGGAAGATGCCATGGAGGCAGCGAGGATAGGCTGCGCAGAAAGGGGTACCAGTGTTGTCGGGGCCAGTCTGGAACTTGGTTTGTCCTCCCTTATTTTAAGCAGTACCCCGGGGATGAGAGGTAGGGGAGGAAAGGCAGAGACTGATGGATTGACCCAGGGGAAGGACAGAGCATCGACTTTCCAAGCCATGCAATGATGCTCCCTGGTGCAGAAAGTACAGCTGTGTACACTTACCATAAATGTAGATGTTCGAGTGTATTCACCGTTGCAGTCATCACATTTGGGTTATCTGCTTGCAGTAGCTCTCAGTCGGCCTGATTATCAAAGTCTTGGGTCCTGTCTCGGTTGCTGTCTCATCTTCCGTGACATCAGGTAGTCAGGGGTATAAGGCATGCAGCCAACGCCATTACATCAGTTTTTCTTGCCCCAGATGTCAGGTGCCTCCCTAATGGGAAGCAATTAAAAATATATACATACAAGGCTACACCTCCAACAAAAAAAAAATACACCAAAAAGCTTTTAAGCATAGTAAAGGAGAGTAAAGGTATACCTAAAAGAAGTCAGGGGGCTGGAGGGAGGGTAATCAGGACTGTAACAGTGAATACACTCAAACATCTACATTTATGTTAAGTGTACACAACTGTACTATGAATATAAGGTTAGAAAACATCTCATTGCTATAAAGAAAAAAGATACAAATATTGCGTAAGCAATGCATTTGTTAAGTTGTGAAAACATTAAGAAATTTACTTTTTTGTAGTAGAAAAAGACAAATTTGTAGGTTCATTTAATAATCTTTTTAGAGAGAATTGAGCTGAAATGGCAGATTTTTTTAAAGGAAAACTCCGGGCTCAAACACATTTAAACTCAAACGCTAGTTGTCCTTTATCCTTGTAAAATCAGCCTAGCCGCCTGCTGTTACAGGAATGCACTAAAAAGTTTCTTAGTCCTATATTTCTCGTCTTTCTAAGCGTAGGGCAGAGAGCCCCCTCCCCCATTCTTTTGTATCGCATGCTTTTAGGTGGAATTAGTCTCCACCTGCATGACGTACCTTCGACATAGTCAAATCAGTAGTTCCCCTGTCCTGATGTTCCACCCACACTGTGACATAGACTTTTTCAAGGGCTGCCCGGTAAACAGCTGCTATACATTAGCTGTTGTTGTGGAACTGTAGTACGAGCACTGTTTCCTTCAGGACTGAAAATGTTATCGGAGCCAGAATATCCTTTACTGAAACTGCATCTGTACGGCTTGAAAACTTTCATCACCTCCACAAACTTTTTGGTAAGCTGCCTATATAATCTGAACTCCCTCCAGTTGCTCGTATATTTTTAGCATTGCCATGCATTTTTTGAAGTATTACCATGGATTTTTTTGAAGCTTAAATGTGCAATGTATGCCACTATTTTCTAAGTTTTGCCCCCGATTCGCATGTGATCAACAACTTTTTGGATCAAGGCTGACCATATTTAAAGGTGATAGTATCTTGGTCATGCTGTGGTGTGTGTCTGTGTGTGTACGAGAGTGTTTCTTGTGCTGACTGCATGTGGGTTAGTGAATGCATGCATGAAAGCAGAACGTTTGTATGTCTAAATGCAGAACAGTGTGTGTGTGCGTGTGTGTGTGTCGCAGAGAGTAAGCGATGCATGTAGAATGAACAGTATGTGTGTGAAAGCAGAATGTTTGTGTGTGTGAATGAAGAATGGACTGTGTGTGTGTGTGTGTGTGTGTATGTATGAGGGCGAGTCACCTTTAGGTCAAACTGTAATAAGCCGACCGCTTACAATGTATCGATCGGCTTATTACAGTGAAGTGCTCGTTTTTCTTTCTTTTTTTGTATGAGGCCGAGTAAGCAATGCATGAAACAAAGAATTGTATGTGTGTGAAAGCAGAATGTCTTTGAGAATGCAGAAAGGACTGCGTGTATGAGAGTTAGCGATGAATATCTGTGTGTGTGAATGCAGAAGGCACTGTGTGTGTATGAGAGACGGAGGTGTGTGGTGTAAATCTGGTATGCATCTGGCCATGTAGTTTATCTTTGAAAAAAAAAAAAGGATTATCCGCCATTTTTATTTGCCTTCATTTCCTGTAATGGAAGAGCTGGGGTCACCAAACTGTAATAAGCTGACCACTTACAATGTATCGATCGGCTTATTACAGTGAAGTACTTTTTTTTTTTTTTTTTTCTTTGTTATTTATTATGGGCACTTGCTGACTGGGTAGTATGCGGGTTCATAGCTCTCTCTGTGCGTGTGAATGCTGTTTGTGTGTGCGTGTGTGTGTGCGTGTGTGTGTGCGTGTGTGTGTGCGTGTGTGTGTGTGTGTGTGCGTGTGTGCGTGTGTGTGTGCGTGTGTGTGTGTGTGTGTGTGTGTGTGTGTGTGTGTGTGTGTGTGTGTGTGTGTGTGTGTGTGTGTGTGTGTGTGTGTGTGTGTGTGTGTGTGTGTCTGTGTGTGTGTGTGTGTGTGTGTGTCTGTGTGTGTGTCTGTGTGTGTGTCTGTGTGTGTGTCTGTGTGTGTGTCTGTGTCTGTGTGTGTGTGTGTGAGTGAGGGCGAGTAAGCGATGCATGTAGAATGAACAGTATGTGTGTGAAAGCAGAATATTTGTGTGTGTGAATGAAGAATGGACTGTGTGTGTATGTATGAGAGCGAGTCACTTTTAGGTCCAACTGTAATAAGCCGACCGCTTACAGTGTATCGATCGGCTTATTACAGTGAAGTGCTCGTTTTTCTTTCTTTTTTTTTTTTTTTGTTTATTTATTATGGGCACTTGCTGACCGGGTAGTATATGGGCTCATAGCTCTGTCTGTGCGTGTGAATGCTGAACGGTGTGTGTGTGTGTGTATGTGTATGTATATGAGGGTGAGTACGCGATGTAGAATGAATAGTATGTGTGTGAAAGCCAAATGTTTGTGTGTGTGAATGGCAGAATGGACTGTGTGTGTGTGTGTGAGGCTTAGTGCTTAGGTGCATATGCCAGAAGTTGTGTGGACCCTATGATAGACTCTCAAGTGTAGTATGTCTGTCATACTGAGGCTGTGTGCTCAGACTTTACATCTGCCAGGCCACTGAAATAGGGGAAATAAATGACTCCTCACCAATATAGTACTGCACCATCAAATTGACATATTATGACTATAGCCCCAATTATGCACCTAGAGATCAGCTGAAGTTCATATTATGCACAGCTTCTGCCCTCCATTTTGTTACTGCAACCATGCCTTAACATATTGCCCTGGACCCCATATCCCTTGCAGTATTTACTCCCCCATGGTTTCCTGTTTTCAAGATTTGACATACCCTCAGCCACGAGTAGAAAGTACAGTGTCATGGGTTCCAATTTTCACAACCACCATGCAATTTGTCTTCCTCTTGCAGACATCTAAAACAAGGTTGCAGTCATTTTTGAAGGATTTTACCAAGCAAAACTCCTTTCTAAACTCGGAAAGGTTCTACAGCTGCAGAGATTTTAATAGAACTGCACAGTTCTATGTGGTATAGCACAAAATGGTACTTATTCTTTGTCATTGTTAACAATGGCTCATTATCCTGGTGGTTATGTTGATGAAGACTATTGGCACCATTGCCAGTATTCAAACATGTTGGTGTTAGTCATGTATCCCATTATAACAAATAAGCATGTGACCCATATGCTCGTATACTCCATTGCTATGAACATCCATGGAGTCATATACTAGTACTGCATTGCAATGACATTGTCACATCATAGTGCCATGGCACATCATTGAATTACACAATTTGTAGTTCAGAAATCAGCACTGCTGCACACAGCACTACTGATTTGCTCTTCAGTTCAAAATTACTGAGTAGCCATGGCTATGTCAGGGAATGGTATGCAGGGCTCCAGTATAGTGTGCCAAGAACAGCAGGAATTTACTGTTTTGCCTGCAGAATAATTTCAGGGAGTGTCTGCTAAGCACAAATGATGGACTTTTCTATATGAAAGATCATGGCCAGAGCTGGCACTACTCATTCTAGTGAACGGTACTTCCAACCCAACCTCTTCCAGCTAAAGGAGAAGCGGAA
This sequence comes from Protopterus annectens, assembly GCF_019279795.1. Classification (NCBI taxonomy): domain Eukaryota; kingdom Metazoa; phylum Chordata; order Ceratodontiformes; family Protopteridae; genus Protopterus; species Protopterus annectens. The sequence continues at coordinate 724,387,382 of NC_056741.1, read as the reverse complement.
CCAAAAAAGTGCAATAATAAGTTTAAATACTATTATCTTTCATTTATTTATCATTTGTTGACTGAGATAGTCCCACTAGGCTAGTAAACTCTTTTCAGGGGGGATCCAAGGTAGTATTTATACTATTAGGGAAAATATTGCCAGGGCATCAGTGAACTTCTCTACTTGTCATTGTTGTGCGTGGGAATCATTTCTTTCCATTCCTGGCACAGAGGCAGCCCAGAGAAACTGGGAGGCAGATGGAGAGAGAAGGAGATAATGGAGTAATGAAAGGGATGAAGGAGAAACAAATATTGAGATAGAAGAATGTGTGCAGGATTGTGAGAAAATGTTTCAAAGAAACCTGTTTCATGAAGATGAGTCAGCAAATGATGGATATATAATTACAACCCTCCAGTTGGGAGGGTTGCGTAATGATTTACTTAAAGAAATGGTGGAATAGAGTGAGCCAGAAAATAAAGGAAATGTTTCTTAACTCTTGTATATGCATATGTAAAAATACTTTGTTTAGAAGTGGTAGTAGAGGAGTGGCACCTGAACATGGTTTGGTACCACAGAAGATGGAAGTATTCTCCTAGCAGTGAGGTTTTTATGATCTAAGTCATAGTTCACTGTAGAACTGTGACTGTGTTTGTAGAAAATGTGTGTAACAATTTTTCCCACAAGTCATCCTTCTACAGTCCCAGTTGTGGAAATGAAGGAGGTTGTGGTATTTTGGTTAACTCAAACTGTGCCAGCTGGTTTCTAGTGGCATGAGGTCTAGTCCTCAGCAGTGTGATGATAGTTCTTTTGTTGTACATGACCTGGAGACATCGTTGTTGCCCCCAGTGTATGCTTCTTAGTAAGGGAGTGAAGATCCTTCTCCTGAAAGTGGACTGCAAGGGTCTTCCCCACATTTCTTGGCATCATTCATGGAAGTTGGCAGTTACCTTGGTACACCAGCAACTGGATGACATTCTCAACAATATGCAGCTCCTTTTGTCATTGCTAGTGGAGCCAAGTGGATCCAAGCTACACTTACTGGGCCAGCAGGCAAACAACCCATAACACTGGCAAGTCAAGTAAATTAAGTCTAGTTTTCTGGGCTGGCCTGGTATCCAGCCATAGCAAGACAATACCTTATTCCAATCATGGCATTATATGTCACTTGCCACTCCTTGTTCATTGTCCATATCCCTACATCAGTACTTTTCAACCCCCTGTATGCCTGTGTCCATCCACTGCCCCTCACACTACACAATGCAGTTTTTGTGTATACACCACCCCCTGCTTGACTGTCTATTGTATGTTAGTCTGTCTGCCCCTGCTACCAGCTCTGCTCCCTCTATCCCATCCACAACCATCCCTCACCACCTTACCTTCCTCGGCTTCTTTTGCTAAACATACGAAACAGACTTTTGTCAAGCAAATAAATTACCTTCCCCCACCTTTTATATCTTGTAGTTGCCCTTGTGTGTTTATAACTTTTTGTGTTTTTCCCCCCTTTCCTACTTTTCTTTATACCCCATTTTCTCCACATTTATATGATGGTCTGTGTTGATGCTTTAAACACTCACACTGCGTGCTGTGCTGTCTTTGTTGTGTCAGATAAGCAGGAAGTGTAGATATGCAGTGCTACATTGTGCAAATGAGCATGCACTGATTTGGCCATAATAGCCTGCCTTATCTGTGACATCTGTCACATTGGTCACATGCCATAATGTAGCACTGCTGCTACAGTTTAGCATTATTTTTTCAGTTATTGCTGCACCTACAGTAGGGTCCTATCACTGAAGACAGCACAAACTACACTTTTCTAAGCTTGACGAGCCTTGTCTGCAAAGCTATGGAGAGGATCATAATGGAACTCATAAATAAAAGACATTGGGGACCTACAGACATTGGATCCTACCCAATTTGGCTTTGTCAAGGGCAGATCCTGCCTCTTGAACTTGGTCAACTTTTTCGAAACGGTCACTAAGGCCATTGATGAGGGTAAGGCAGTTCACACAGCCTACCTTGACCTAGCAAAAGTGTTCGACACAATACCCCACTCGGGCATCATAGAAAAGCTCACCAGCTTAGATGTAAACCCATATGTCACAAGATGGGTTGCAAACTGGCTCAAGGACAGAACCCACAGGGTTAGAGTTACTGGTGCCATGTCAGACTCTAAGCCGGTCACGAGCGGTGTCCCACAGGGCTCAGTCCTGGGCCCCCTCTTGTTCGGCATTTATTTTTCTGAAGTGCAGGCAAACATAGGGGGATTGTGGCTGACAAAATTTGCAGATGACTGTAAACTGGGCGCCATAATTGACACTCCATCAGACACAGACATCCTCCAGAGAGGTCTCATAGAAATGGATAACTGGTGCCAGAGCCATGGCCTTAAGCTAAATGCCAAAAAATGTATAGTCATACCCTTTGGGGAAAAACAAGGTAACCCCTAATTACCACATAGGTGGTAATCCATTAAACATGGAAGAAGTTATCAGGGACCTGGGGACCCAAGTTGACAGTAACCTCTCTTTTGACACTCACATTGACAAAGTGGTTAGGAAGACCTTCTACACTGCCCACCTGATCATGAAGGGATTCACATCCAGATCAGGAGAGGCCATTGTACCCCTGTACTCTTCACTTATCAGACCAATGATCAAGTACAATGCCCCATTCGCAATGTACCTTACCCGACACCTGCAGCAGTTGGAAAGACCCCAAAAGTTCCTCACCAAAAGGATAAAGGGGCTCAAACATATGTCATACGCTGCTCGACTGAAGAAACTCCAGCTCTATTCAGTCGCATACTGTCTGCCCAGAGGTGATCTGTGCCTGACATAGAAGCCCATGTCCAACCCGGAATTAATGGACATGCTCCACCTCAAAAAATCCAAATCCACCAGAGCCACGAGAGCAAGAGACTTAAACCTCAACACGGATATAAATAGGACGTGCTGGAGGGACAGATTCATCACCCAGAGACTCCCTACACTATGGAACAGAATCCCAGTCCATGTGAGGCAGAGCCTCTCACTGACTCTGTTCAAGAGAAATCTTGACGAGTGGATGGGAGATCATAGGTTTACCCCGGGAATCATCTCTGTGTCACTGCTGGACAGAGGCACAGCAAACTAATGGGTGTAGTATTCTCATCCTAAGGGGTGGTGAAAGCCACACACTTTGGCTAGGCTTATAAATGCCCTAGGGCAGATAGCCTAGTATGAACCTATGAATCAATAGAGGGTCCTTGAACCACAAATTAATGACCATTGTCTTTAATACATATTTCAGGGGTACCGGCCCTAACAAGTTGGCACTGTTGACTATATTGTGAATTTGGGTAAACCTGGATCATGGTACACTGTAACATGTAGGTCATAGTTTCATAGTGACTACATTGTGTTTTGTCACTGTGCCTGGTGCTGGCTTTGGCATCTACTGCTCCAAGTTCAGGGAGGCAATCATTTGGATTATTTCAGGATTTGTCATAATGGTTGCACTACTCTACCATCAAGAGGACTTGCTTGATTTACATTTTTTGTTTTTGTTTTTATGAAACATACGCACTCAGACATCCCATTTGAACTTTGTAAAAGTCCTGTCGTGGAATTACATATGTCTAAGATAATCTGAAAACCTCAGCATGTGATGTTACTCCACACAAACTGTTTTGGCATCTGGTCCATATTTGTGAAGTCTAGGAAGACTGTTTTATTATGAATGTGTTTAATTTTCGACTTATGTTCAAAATAAAGTTAATTTACTTGTTTGATTAAAGTCCCTTCTGTATCCTGAGCAAAAGAAGGATAAGTGGTGAAGAATGGCTGTGGATGGGATAAAGGGAGCAGTGCTTGTAGCAGGGGCAGACAGACTAACATACAACAGACTTAGCAAGCAGGGGTGGTGTGAATACAAAAGGTGCATTTTGTAGTGCGGAGTTCAGTGAATGGACACAAGCATACAGCAGGTGGACATCCTGTGTAAATTACAGATGGTATAACCATACGTGGGGAACTGAAACATTTATGTTTTGTCAGTAGGATACCCAAGATATTGACATACCAGATGTATTTTGTCTAGTATTTTTACTGATGTTTAAAATTTTACAGTTTAATCGGGAAAGTTTTATGCTTTGTCAAAAAACTGACCAGTCTCTAGGATTCTGAAAGGCTTTCCATGAAGCAGAATTATCTTGGAAGGTTTCTGCACTGTAGTAAGCATTTTCACCTCAGGGACAACTCTAAGGTTATGATTTAAACCCATGTGGAGGTTTTAGCATAGAAAGTGGTCTCCATGGACTGTTGCATGTTCATGCAGCAGCCTAGTGGAGTAGATATGTTAGGTCTGCAATCTCCTTTGGCAATGGCCACAGCTACTGTTTTACTTAACAGAGAGAGTCAGAGAATCTCTGCCGAGTAATTTTTTTTTCAGATGGAACAAGTGTATGTCGTCTTTTGACAGTGTTTGCCCATTCACTCCTATGGGACTTCATGAGGTACAGGGAAGTATAGCAGAGCCGTGTGTGTGTGTGTACCTGCATGTGAGTAATACATATGTCTGTAGGTGCATGAATGAGATTGAATGTGTGTGTGTATACCTGCATGTGAGTAATACATATGTCTGTAGGTGCATGAATGAGATTGAATGTGTGTGTGTCTGTGTGTGTGTCTGTGTGTGTGTGTGTCTGTGTGTGTGTGTGTCTGTGTGTGTGTGTGTCTGCTTTCTCAGAGTTTAGATGAAGATAACGATGTAGAATCTTCTACCAAATGAAAATTGCTGCTAATTGAACTTTAATGGCTCCATCATTAAAAGTGGAAGCCAAAAAATCCAACATCACAGAAACAGGGGCTGTAAGAGGGTTTGTTTGTTTCTGTTGTGCCCATATAGAAAATATTTTTTACTTTCTCTTATAAAAATTCTTCCTGGTGGTGGGGTTTATGGGCAGAAATCAAGATCTTCTGGACAGGAAATGAAAGCCTGGAATGTCTGGCCATCATCAGAATTGGAGAAACCATGCAGTTAGCTTCAGGCCTAGAAGTTCCACCTAAGGGTGCCCCAAGGGGTGAGACAGAAGATCTGGAGCTGGATCTAGTGTCACTGGAGGGCAGATGAGATGAGACCAAAGACAGATGAATCAGACTTGTTGGGGCCAAAAGGAAGCAATGGGTATTCCCCTCCGCTTCAACCTGAATGCCTTCAGAAAGAACTTGGGAAATAGGGGCAATGGGGGAAACGCATAGAATAGACCAGGAGGCCAAGCATGAACTAGAGCATCCTTTAGTGACTGTCCCTGAGGAGGGATCAATGCAAAGTACTTGCTGCATTTGTTATTGAGTGGAGAAACAAAACGGTTGCAGCAGGATTGACCCCATCACTGGAAGATCATGTTTGCCATGGATTGGTTCAGAGACCACTGGTTAGGCATCAGTTGAATTCAGCTGAGCCTGTCAGCTATGATGTCGGACTCTCCTGGAATGTGCATTGCCACTAGAAAGCAGTTAGTAGAGATGGCCCATTACCACACTCTCACAGCTTCTCAACACAGAGGGTAAGATCCGGTTCCTCCCTCTTTGTTGATTTTCCAGACCACTGACATTCTCCATCTGTACTGCAATAGTACCTAGAAGAAGAAAGCTGTGTAGCTCTTACAACGCTATATGAACTCCTCTCCTCTCTAGGACACTGATATGTAATTTGGTTTCCTGGAGCATACATGTGACTTGAACCATTCTACCCAGATGCCACCCATTCCTTCTGGGAGGCATCTGTTGTCAATGTGGCATTTGGGGAAGGAAGAATGAAGGGGGGTCCTTGAGTAACATCTGCAGAGTGAAGCCACCACAGCAGAGATTCTTATTATAGTCAGGAAAGTCTGATGAGAAGCCTTAGAGGATTACTATGTAAAGACCATTGAACAGCTAATGACAGCTAATGTCATTATAAGATTCTCATGTGAAGGCATGCTGTGGGCAAAATGGGTATTGTAACTACCATAGAACCGAGAGCTATGAGAAACAAACTTGCTGGAGGATATGGTATGGCTGTAATTTGTTTAATGTGAAAATGTAGGCTTGATACTTAATCCACTGTGAGAGAAGCTCAAGAAACTGTTTAGTGTAGATGTGCTCCCATAAAATCTATCACTTGAAGCGGTTCCAACTGGAATTTCTCCAAGTTAAGAGCTATGCCTTCTTATCTTTTATTAATACTATCTCACTGGTCAGAGATAAGAAACTTGTCTCTTGTTTATTCCTTGACCAATCAAAGCCCTTTGATACAGTGTCTCACCCTCTCCTCCTTAACAAACTGACTGATTTTAACTTCTCTACCTCTACTATCGCCTCGTTTTCTAGCTATCTTTCTGACTAACTTCAATCAGTGAGATGGCTGTCTGCTCTCTCCCTTCATCTCCCAGTTAGAAAACACGATCCCCAGGGTTCCATTCTTGACCCACTGCTTTTCAGTATCTTTATTAATTGTCTCTATACTTTCTGGCTTCCATCACCCCTTGTACAATACACACATGACTCTGCAGTTATTACTGCTGATACTCCCACTGAGCTTCTCACTGCCCCTCAGACCTGCTTTAACTCAGCAGAAACCTGGCTCTAATAACTAGCTTGTTCTAAATCCTAAGAAAACAAAGTTCTTACTTTTTCTCCCCAAAAACTTTATCCATCTCAAACATACTTTCTCTATAATATCTCTCAATAACACTCCTGCTGGTGTAGAAACTAGTACAAAACTCCTAGGTGTATATACTAGATCTCATTATCACAAACATGGGGACAAAATGCTCCACACCAGAAGTAAATCCCTCATTGGTGAGATCTGATCATAAACTAATCTCACTGGAAATCCACATCCCGCCCCCACCCCAAACAAAAAAGACCACAGTGAAGAACTTCTCTAAAGCAAACTTCACACTACTCAAGACTGGTGTGGTATCCTTCAAGGCCCCTGATACAGTGGAAACCACAACCCAAGCTGCGGAAGCCCTTACAAATGCCTTCTATGAACACCTCCAGGACTGCATGGATCAGGCAATCCCAAATAAAACCAAGACTCTTTCCACAAAGGGCAAACGTCCAGTCTGGTGGACCCCAGCCATTCATAAACTTTACAATAAGAGGAGAAAGCTATTACATGATAGAACAAAATCCATAAAAGGGAAGTCACCCCTGATCATTATTAGTAAAAAAATACGAGCACTCATAAAATCAACTAAGGCCAATTTTGAGAGAAAAATTGCCATGGATTCAAAGGACAATCATAAGGCCTTTTTCAGCTATGTTAGGAACCTGGGTGGAAACTCCCAGATATGCTCAGAATTAGTCCAAAATGATACAAAAATCACTGAACCCACAGACACTGCCAACATACTGGCAGACAGGTTCAGTGCAAACTTCACCCCCCTCTCCCCCCCTAAAGGAGAGATAACTATCCCAGCGTGGTGTAGCCTCCCAGACATCTCAAATGCGCAGGTGAAAGCTGCTCTCTCTAAAGCTAAAAACACAGCATCAGTGGGACCAGATGGTGTCCCCGGCTGTGTGCTACACGAGCTAAATGAGGAATTGAACCCGCACATAAGGCAGCTGTTTAATCTCAGCCTTACCACAGGATACGTGCCCAAGGAGTGGCGTACGGCAACTGTGGTCCCACTCCACAAAGGTGGTGCCTCTACGGACCCTGGTAATTACCGCCCCATAAGCTTAACAAGTCTAGTCTGCAAAGCTATGGAGAGGATCATAATGGAGCTCATAAACAAAGATATAGGGGACTTGCAGACATTGGACCCGACCCAGTTTGGCTTCGTCAAGGGAAGATCATGCCTTCTGAACTTGGTCGACTTCTTCGAAACAGTCACCAAGGCCATTGATGAGGGAAAGGCAGTCCATACAGCCTACCTTGACCTTGCAAAGGCTTTTGACACAATACCCCACTCGGTATTGTAAAAAACTTACCAGCTTAAATGTAAACCCATGTGTCACAAGATGGGTTGCAAACTGGCTTAAGGACAGAACCCACAGGGTTAGAGTTGCTGGCGCTATGTCAGACTCCAAGCCAGTCACAAGTGGTGTCCCACAGGGCTCGGTCCTTGGCCCCCTATTGTTCGGCATCTACTTCTCAGAAGTACAGGCCAACATGGGAGGTCTTTGGCTGACAAAGTTTGCAGACGACTGCAAACTGGGCGCCATAGTGGAAAGTGCATCGGACACGGATATCCTTCAGAAGGGACTCACGGAAACAGATAGCTGGTGCCAGAGCCATGGCCTGAAGTTAAATGCCAAAAAATGTATAGTCATACCCTTCGGGAAAAACAAGGTAACCCCAAGCTACCATATATGTGGCAATCCACTAAGCACAGAAGAGGTTATCCGGGACCTGGGGACCCAGGTTGACAGTGGCCTTTCTTTTGACACTCACGTTGCTAAAGTGGTTAGAAAGACCTTCTACATTGCCCACCTGATCATGAAGGGATTCACATCCAGATCTAGTGAGGTCATTGTTCCCCTGTACTCTTCACTTATCAGACCAATGATTGAGTACAATGCCCCATTCGGGATGTATCTCGCCCGACATCTGCAGCAATTGGAGAGACCCCAAAAGTTTCTCACCAAAAGGATAAAGGGACTCCAAAATCTGTCATATGCTGCCAGATTGAAGAAACTCCAGCTCTATTCAGTCGCATACCGCCTGCTCAGAGGTGACATGTGCCTGACATACAAGGCCATGTCCAACCCGGAATTAATGGACATGCTCCACCTCAAAAAATCCAAATCCACCAAAACCACTAGAGCAAGCGACTTAAACCTTAGCACGGATATAAATAGGACGTGCTGGAGGGATAGATTTATCACTCAGAGACTCGCTATGCTGTGGAATAGAGTCCCGGTCCATGTGAGGCAGAGCACCTCGCTGGCTCTGTTCAAGAGAAATCTTGACCTGTGGATGGGAGATCGTAGGTTTACCCCGGGAATCATCTCTGTGCCACTGCTGGACAGAGGCACAACAAACTAATGAGTACAGTATTTTTTCATATAAGGGGTGGCGTAAGCCACAAAAATTCAGGCTAGGCTTATAAATGCCTTGGGGCAGATAGCCTAGTATAAACCTATGAACCTATTGATGACCAGCTTAATTTTGACTTGCATGTAAATAACTGTGTTAGAAAGACTCGCCAAAAACTCTGCCTCCTTTACAGGAAGAAAAAGTTCCTTACTAGCAAAGCTAAAGTAACCATTTCCCAAGCCTGTCTCCTACTCAGCCTATTATATGGCTCTCAAATCCTAACAAATCTTAACTCTTTCTTTCAATCAAAGCTACCATTGACTATATGAAAGATAACCATAGATGCATACATATACATACACGTGTGTGTGTGTACGCATGCATATTTTATATACATACATACACACAGACACACACACACATATATATATATATATATATATATATATATATATATGTATGTGTGTGTGTGTGTATGTATGTAGAGAGAGAGAGAAAGAGAAAAGTGTGGGCGTATTTAAAATAGTATAAACAGCATAATAACAAAAGCCAATACACGGACAGCAAAAATATGTAAACACAATTTTTTTCCAAACATATTTATTAATTTAAAAATATGACAAAGGAAATCTTACATTTATACAAATGAAAAACATACGAAATGATATCACTTCAGTTACAAAGAGCTTACATTACAGACACCATTGAAACAACTGTAATTGTAAACATTATACATGACTTATATAAACCATCCAGTTATTGTCAGTTAAGCATTATATAGCTCATTCTAATCCTGCCTCTTAAACCTCGTTCCTGCTCTGTATATATTGTTCCCACAATTCCCTTTTTTGTCCCTATGTAGTTTGCTCCTTCCCTTTTCTAAAGTTCCCTGTTCCAGTTGTTATATCTCTGTTACTATATTCACTACTTCTAGTAAAGTTGGTCTAGACTTTGATTTCCATTATCTAGTAGTTGCTGTTATGGTAGATACCATAATTAGACTAAGCAAGGCTTTACTATGTCTAGGGAATTCCGATTCGACTAAGCAAGGCTTTACTATGTCTAGGGAATTCGATTCTGCAGCATAAATCAAAAAAATAATCTCCCCTGTCAGCTCAATCTACTTACCCAGCATCTCCAACTGAGCAGTCTGCAGTGAATCCCAAAAGTCTACCAGCTCGCCACACTTTGAAAAAAATATGTTCCCAACTAACCTATTTCTTGCCTATCACATCTCCAACATTTGCTTTCCACCTGAGGAAATTTGTTTGGAGTCTACTTGGGGTATAAAAATACCTATGTAAACACTTCCTGGCAACGATCCTAAATCTTCTAGACTTTGTTGCATTTTTGGGAGTTATACATATATCCCCCTATTTTCTCTTTGTGAATTGCTTATCCAGTCTGTCTTCCCAATCCTTTTTAAGCTCCTCTGATTGATTCTTATAATTGGCATGCAATATTTTATATGCTTTACTAATTATTCCTTTTTTAACAGCAGCTTCTGTTCTAGATTCTATTAAAAAACTTTACCAGTGTAGGTCTTTCATTTAGGAGCCCCCTATTTCTTTCTCTTTGCCTACACTCTTATCAATCCTCGATAGGGAAGGCAATCTCTAACCTGCAATCCACACACATTCTTGGCATCTTCCCATTCTATAACTTTTACCCTTCCAGTTATTTATTCACAATACCTTGGTTCCTTTACCAGTTTTCTCCAATAAATTCCAGCCCCCTATTGCCTATTATCTGTATCCCTGACCAAAGTCAATCCTATCGGCATAATCACTTTTCTCCATTCTTGTGACTGTGTGACTGTTCGTAAATACTCCCTGCTATTTTATGAATATAGCGGCATAAGTAGAGTTAACTGCAGATGCACCTGGAGGCATCATTTGGACATAAATTGGCTATAATAAGATGATTAGAGCTACTACTTCTTAGGTAGCCCTACACTGACAGGATGCTTTGTTACTCAGTCTGTAACAGCCATAGAACTAAATACTAGAGTCAAAATCTAAGGAACATGAATCAATTCAGAAGCTTACACACAGAATTAATTTGTTTTTAGCTCTTGTAATATGTGTTTTGATTTATTATATTTTAATATTGCATATATATTATCTCTAATTTGGTGAGATAATTATGTTTTTTGGCATAAATGGTGTCTTCCATCTTATTTCTTACTGACCCTATCATCGAGCTAGGAAATCTTAGCTTGACAGTCTAATGGAACTCCAAAATTGTCCATTCTTCACCAGGAGTAATGTATGTTCAAGAATAAGAATGTCGCCATGGCTTTGTTGACCACTGAAGTTAAACACAATGGTCTGTTATGTTCTAGGTTGCCCATTGTGCCAGCTTTGTACATAAGCACCGTGATTACTTGCATCCTATCCCATATATTGACAAATTCCTGCAAATTACTGCTATATAGCTCTTTCAGAGGTTAATCCAAAAATTTGATGGCAAAGGGGTTTGTGTGATGTGATACATGTGTTTTATGTATTTTAGGTATCCTTAAGTAAGTTGTAGTGCCTTTACACATTTACACAAAGGGGAGAGCACTATGACATGTGCTTTTGGATCTCAGTTGGCAATATTTAGGAGAACTTGGAGTAAGATGCGCAATATTGCCGAAAGGGCACACAGCACTGCCTGGCACAGTGACTTGTAATAACGTAGACAGGAAAATTATGGAGTCAAAATTGTCATTCTGTACTCATGACACTGACAGTAGTGTGCTTACTGCCTGACTTGACAAGTTTAGTTAGTACAACTGCAAACTGGATGCTGCAATCCAAATTTGATTGAAGGGTGTAAACCCTCTTGCGTGGTGTTTTCTACGCACGGCACATCTCCTTTGTTGTTTTAAAAAGACCGAAGTCACATTAGTAATGTGAAAAATATGAATAACTGTGTTAGGCTGAGTAGTGTCTGCTGACAATTAACAGCTTGATATATGACCAGTGGAGCAGTAAGATTTGGAATATGCACAAAGAAAGGCAAGGAGGGCCTCAAAGTAAATTTACTATTATGAATAAAGGACTAAAGGATTGCTAAATAGTTTCAGCTGAATTAGAGGAGATCATATTAAGATCTCAAATGCCTCAGTTATATGCATTATGCAAGTGATAGATGCATGCACAAAATAATTAGTAGCCCCCCCCCCCCCAAAAAAAATCACTGCATGGAGTATAGAAATCAGTGAGTTTTCAGTACATAATTTTACTATGCCAGCATCATAGACACAGGTTTGCTATCTACTGTTTTACAGTCCATCAGAATGTGTGTAGATGATGAAAACATCATGTAAAATACAAAAACATGTCACTTGGCTAATGCCCCTCAAAGAGATTGTAAAACAAACATAAGTGAACATAATAATGTCTTGTAGAAATAAGGCACTAATAAAAAGTGTACACAATGAAATAATGAAAAATTATCCTCGCCTCTTTTACAAAATTTAATTTGAAATTTTTAACATAAATCTTTCTGCTGCTGTCTAACAAATGATTCTGCAGGCAGAGGGGAAGACATTTGAAATGGCACTCCCTTCCTTTCAATTGTGAGCTGTCAGTTGCAGTGGCAGTTTTCACACCTCTGTAGTAGTGTGGGAGGAGGGGACTGTCAATTCAGGCAGGACTACAAAAGAACACTTAGAACAAAGGCATCCAATTTACCTACAACTCTGTCTGCTGCTAGATAACTTCAAATTATACTGTAAAGCAAGCTGTGATCTAAACATAAATGAGGGTGATTAGCAACAGAAAAGAAGCAGGCCTAACACAGACGAAATCCAAACTGACAGTGAGTCACAGATTTCCCATTATATGTCAATGGCATGGGAATTCACAGTTACTTCCTTATGTCTGGCATGAGTCACAGAAAGGAGACTTGAAATGCTTTATGGGAAAGAGAAAGGCTTGAAGGAGAAGAAGATCACGTTCATATAGCAAGCCCCATCGGTAGCCATGTTGTGGTAAAATAGCTAAAATTACTAATAAAGCACTTAGAGCCAATTTTAGGTGTTAAAATAGGTCTGGAAACAAAGATAGACTGAAAAAAACATATTTTTTTAGTTCTAGGGTGGAGTGTTCCTTTAAGAGCTGATGTAATACCTGGTTTCAATGACAAAATTTCAGTTAAAAGTTATTTAAATTATGTTAACTTTTGATATAAAGATTTTATAGTCATGTGTTATGCTTGAAGTTTTATGTTTAGTTTGTATTTAAGTACAGATTGAATTGTAAATAAATATTTTATGTTTTTGAAGTATTACTGGTCATTGAACAACAATGCCTTTAAGGCTTAATCATCGCAGGATATGGTGATAGGATGGTTTTGACATAAAAGGAAATGAAGTCAGTGATTTATTGTTTAATTCTGAAGAAGTTCTATAATAAATCAGACGAAAGTGCTCAATTCATTCTGGATCCAGTGTATGTTTTGTTTACAACTGTACTATGTTCTTCGTGTTTCACTGTTGCAGTCATCACATTTGGGTAGATTCCCAAAGCTAAGGATGGGAGGAGGCATTTAGATAGCATTAGGACCAGCTATAAGGCCCTGCAACACTGCAGTGGCAAAGCCAGCTCTGGATTTAGAGAACATTGGTAAATGGTAATACTTGGTGAAAGTATGTACAGAACTCCAGGTAGCAGCTTCTAGAATGTCCGAGGTGGGTACACCTCTGAGAAAGGCTGTAGAGGTAGATGCAGCCCTGGTTAAATGGGGTCTAATCCCCTGTGGGATAGGTTTTCCATGGTGCTTATAGCAGAAATGAATGCAATGGCCTATCCATTTAGAAATGGTTTGCTTTGAAATAGCCTTCCCCTCTGCCCCCGCAGCAAATGCCACCAGCAGTTGTTCAGATTTCCTTTGAGGTTTAGTCCTGTCCAAGTAAAATCTAAGTTGTATGTGCACATCTAAGGAGTGCAGGATCCTTTCCCCTTTGTTCTAAGAATTAGAAAAGAAGGTTGGCAAATGAATTGCCTGATTAAGAGCCACATTGGATACCACCTTGGGCATGGAGAGATTGGTCACGAGGGACACCCTGTCTGCATGAAAGATGATGAAAGGCTGTACTGCCATAAGGGCCTGTAGTTCAAATACCCTTTTTGCTGAAGTAATTGCTAAAGGAAAGGCTGTTTTCCAAGAAAGAAATGTTTACTCTGCACTTGCAGCTGGCTCAAAAGGAGGAAGAGTGAGTTTTTCCAATACAAAGTTAAGGTCCCAGGCTGGAGTTGGGGCTCTCCTGGGTGGTCTAACGTTTTTGGCCCCTCTGAGGAACTGCTTGAGCAGTGGATGAGAGAAGAGGGGTGGTTCTGTGTTGTAATGAGCTGAAATGGCTGAGGCGTGAATTTTGATGGAGGAAAAAGAAAGGCCCTTGTGAAGCATCTCAGTTAAGTATTGAAGAATCTGAGTTAAATTAGGCGCTGCTGTGCCCCATCCCTTGAGTTTGGTTCCAGGCACAGAATCTTTTCCATTTTTCAGCATAAGATTTTCTAGTACAAGGCCTCCTTGCTTAAAAAATGACATCCAACACTTGCTTACTGAGGGAAGGAAATGGAGAAATTAGGAAATTAGCCAGGCTGCAAGGGTCAGGGTTTGAAGCTGGGGTGCAAAATGTGGCTCTCCTGCAGTGACAGCAGGGTAGGGGTCTGAGGCAGGTGCCACAGAATCAGCAGTGACAAGCTGTGCAAGAGGGGGTACCAGTTTTGGCGTGGCCAGTCTGGTGCAATCAGTATCATCCTTGGTTTGTCCTGTTTGATCTTTAGTAGTACTTTGGAGAGGAGAGGCAGAGGAGGAAAGGCATAAAATTATAGATTTTTCTAGCTGAAGGACAGAGCATCCACTTTCCAAGCTTGTTTGTGGGGAGTCCTTGCGCAGCAATTGTCCAATTGGTGGTTCTGGGAGGAGGCAAACAGGTCTATATCTGGGCTCCCCCATTTTTTTTATCAACATGTTGAAAATCCTTGGTTCCAGTTTCCACTCGTGTGGGTCCATGAGACTTCTGCTGAGTTCATCTGGCAGTGTATTTAGTTTTCCTGGCAGGAAATGAGCCTGTAGATGCATTTGGTAGCTCAAGGATGTGTTCCACAGAGCCATGGCTAGTCTGCAGAGGGGGTAAGAATGGGTACCCCCCGCTTGTTTATGTACCACATAACAGTGGTGTTTGTCCGTCCTTACCATTAATTGCCCTAGAAGAATATGGTCCTTTTGAAGGCTGTCAGAGCATTCTGTACAGCTAACATTTCTTTCTGATTGATATGCAGGTGCATTTGACGGGTTCCATTTGCCCTGAATGCACTTCCCTGCCAGGTGAGCCCCCCAAGCATAGTCTGATGTGTGTGTTAGGGTTTGGGCGGCAGGGGGTAGAGTGAAAGGTAGTCCTTTGTTTAGGTGGCAGGCCTACCAACCAAAGGAACTCTAACTGTAGGCAAGGTACAATGGGGATCATTGCTTCTAGATCCTGAGAATGTTGACACCATAGGCTTTTTAGATACCACTGTAATTTCCTTATATGCAGTCTTGCATATGGAATTAGTAGAATGCAAGAGACCATAAACCCCAAGGCCTGCAGTATTTGCCTTGCAGATAGCAGGGTTTTTGTGGACATTAGTTTGAAGTAAGTTATCAAATGAATTTGATTCTCTGGCGTGAGGAAAGCCATCTGGGA
This sequence comes from Protopterus annectens, assembly GCF_019279795.1. Taxonomy (NCBI): domain Eukaryota; kingdom Metazoa; phylum Chordata; order Ceratodontiformes; family Protopteridae; genus Protopterus; species Protopterus annectens. Next base: position 724,371,709 of record NC_056741.1, on the reverse strand, counting down.
AGTTGTGATCAAGCTTGCTCCCAGAAATATAACTTCTTGACAGGGTACCAGATGTGATTTATTTTCGTTTATGGTGTACCCCAGACAAGTTGGCACCTTTTGCACAAATGCCAGATGATTCAAAAGTATGTCCTGGCTTTCTGCCTGAATTAAGACAATCGTCCAGGTATGGGTATATTTGAATATTTCTTTGCCTGCAAAATGCAATGACTGGAGCCAGGCACTTTGTGAATACCCTGGGTGCAGTAGATAAGCCAAAGGGCAGTGAAGAGAACTGATAGTGCATATAGCCTGCTTTGAAGCGTAGGTATCTTCTGCAAGATTCCCTGATTGGGATGCGCAGGTAGGCTTCTTTTAAATCCAGTGTTGCCAACCAGGCATCTTTGCCTAGCACAGGAAGTAACTGGTGAAGAGTTAGCATCTTGAATTTTGGAATCACCAAAAAGGTGTTTAATATGGAAAGGTCCAGGATAGGATGCCAAGAGTTGACTTTTCTGGGAACCAGGAAAAGTCCTGAATAGAAACCTTGCCCCTTTTCCTTTTTTGGTACAGTTTTAACAGCCTTTAGAGCACTTGCTTTTGAGCCTCTGCCCACTGATTTGGGGGTAGGTCTAGCCAACCGCTTGAGGTTGGTAACGTGTTGAAGTGAAATCTGTATCCTTGGGAAACTATATTTACCAACCATTTATCCTGGGTAATGAGTTCCCAGTTTTTTGCCTGCAGAGCAATCTTTCCCCCTAAAGGAGCAGTCAGTTGAGAAGTGCTTGGAAGTTTTAAAGTTAAGTCATTGGGACAGTTTACCACAGGGGGGGGGGGGTCTTACTACTCCAGGATAAGGAAGTGGGAGCCCCCACTGTTTAGTCCTGTGCGTACACTGAGACTGAAGCCTGGGTGTTCTGCTGGTCCTGGGTTTGGAATGAGAAGCCTGGAAGAGGCAGGAAAAGACCAATTCTTAAAGGGCCAATGCCTATTAAATCTTGGAGGTTGTACTTGTAGGAAATCTAACCATTTTTTAAGAACTACTTCTGCTTTGTTGCCAAACAGGCAGTCCTGATTTAAGGAAGCATCCAGTAATTTAGCTTTAACATGATCTGGCAAAGATTGCTCCTTAAGCCAAGCATGCCTTCTAAGTACAGACCCAGTGACAGCAGCCCTGCAAGATGCCTCAAGTTAATCAAAACCACATTGCAAAGTATGCTTTCCAACCTGTTCAGCAGAATGCATTAAATCCTGTAAATCCTTATTTTCAGCACGTTCAGGAATCAACATCATTTTCTGTTTAAGCAATCCAATGATATGCTAATACTTTAATATATGAAACTGGCAGTTTAAGGCCCTAATGGCCAAAGTTGCAGAAGTGTATACTTTCTTACCCCATCTATCCAGCGCCCTAGAATCTCTATCAGAATGGGTAGGATTTTTGGCAGTAGTAGCCTTGATGCCCTTGGGTCCCTGTGAAATGGTCTCAGGATCCACAGTAGGATTTTTAAAAAGGAACTTGAGAGTCAGGAACCCTGTAATATCTATCAGGTTAAAGAGTCAGGGGCCAAGCTGGATTCAGAAAAGGCATCAACAATGTCTAGTACAGGAGGGATAGCTAAATGCCTGTGCTGGGGCAGGAGTAAGAAATCCCTAAGCCTCTTTTTAGAATCAGAGTAATCCTAGCTTTCCTAGCGAAAGTGTTCCCTAAGAATATGCAAGGTTTCACCAAAAGAGAACTCCTCTGGGGGGGAGCAGAGGGAATAGAGTCCTCTGCATCAGAATCCTCATAGGGAGATAAGGGTAAATCCTGGTCATCAGAGGAAACACATTTCAGAATCCTGGTCAGAAGTATCAAATGCAAATTCAGTCCTAGGACTCAGAGGGGGAAGGTTGGCTTCCCCTGATTAAAGTAATAAGATCTCCAGCCATTCTTATCTGTTTTTTAGGCATAGAGGCCTGTCCATGCAGTCTGGGCGTAGGGTTTCTAGGCATAGTTCGAGTTTTAGGCCTTGAAGAAGATGGCGTCGGTTTAATATGCAAGTCAATAGGCTTGAATATACCCTCTAAAGCACGTGCCTGCACAGCGGCACCAGACCCATCCAAGGTAGAGACATTGAGTTTTTTTGATTGTATCCACTTTATTTTCTGGAAAAAAAAAAAACAAAAAAACAAAAAAATATACATGTTTTCTTGTCTTTCTAAGCTAGAATAGTCCAGTTTTCAGGTCAGTGCTGAATTCAGGGCTGTTTTACAAGTTTGTGTGTTTGCCCATACCTTACTCTGATAGAAGGAAGTTTCTCTGTTCACTGTGAGAGAGGGAGCTTTGAGCAGCCTAACTGTCCCTGGAGGAGTGGTTTCAGCCCAGAAATTAGCAGTTTATTGGCTATTTTGGGCTAATTTCCATCTCTTTCATTTCCCCGATATAAAACCCGCATTTGCACGGTTTTGCGTGCTGGGCAGCGCCGGTTAGCTAGGGTATAACCATTCCCAGCTCCACAAAGTCTACTCTTCAATTTTTCCCTTGCAACTAGACAAACTTTCAACTTAAGCACTCAAACCATTCACTTCTCATACCGGCACTTACTCAAAACTCATAGCAAGCACTAATAAACCTTAGCACTAGACCCCCAATACAGTGTAGAGAAGGACAAGGCTCTCAATTTGACCTTACCAGCCAATCAGTAAAACAGTTCACTGCACCTATTCAGGCATGTCCAAAGGGCAGTTTCAGGTGTACTCTCCGGTCCAAGTGGTGAATCTGGGCATTTTGAGGCAATGTTACAATTGCCTCATGTAACACAGACAACAATTTCCTCCTTCCACTAAACCCTAATACATGCAAGAGATGCAATTATACAGCCAAACTGGAGGCTAAGCTCTCTCAACCCAAGACTGAACCAGGCAGTAAAGATGAGAAGGGAATTACTTGCATCACACCACCAATCTCACATAGACCTATGAAACCAGCACCGGCAAAAAAAACACAAATACACAAAAACATACTCGGAGGCTCTAAATAAAAATCTGCAGAAGCAACAGAGACCTCCAAAGTAGACATCCAAGCAACCTCCACCCCCCCCCAACACTAACCATGAAACTTTTAGTTATGTACTCACCATAACTTCAGATGTTTGGGATCCATCTCGCCTACATTCTGACTGATGGGTTCGGAGCCGATCCCTCGGCTCCGACTCGGCACGCTTATGCCAAAGAGCGAAGTCTCTTATTGGCTGAGCTTACTATATCCCAGGATGCACCACTACCAGTCCCCCAGATCTAGTTTGTCCGCATACATGCACACATGCACGCCCTGCTTATATAACATCGTCAGATGAAACAAGATAAAACAGTAGAACTCAAAACCGTTCAATCTCTTCTGATCTCCAAGGCAGGGGAAGGAGGGTGGGTATTAGGAATGTGGCGAGATGGATCCCAAACATCTGAAGTTATGGTGAGTACATAACTAAAAGATGTTATGTGATCCTATCTCGCCTACATTCTGACTGATGGGACAGCGTCCCTAGCACCTGAATCCTGGGTGGCTCACTGGAAAACACTCCTGAGTACCGTGGAACCAAATGATGCTCGTCCTTTAGATGCCACATCCAATTTGTAGCGGAAAATGAAAGTGTGCGGTTGGACCAAGTAGCCGCAGCACAAATTTCCGATATAGCGAGCTTGGAATGAAAGGCTATAGAAGTAGCCATAGCTCTGGTAGAATGAGCTTTGATAGATGTTGTAAGTTGCTTATTTGAAGAAGAATAGGCCTGAGTTATGCAATCTCTGATCCATTTTGAGATAGTAGCTTTTGTGATGGTTTGGCCCAATTTATTATCTGAGAAGGACACAAACAACTGGTCTGACTTACGAAGTTGCTGAGTCCTGTCTAAATAGAAGCGTAATTGCCTGTGAACATCCAATTTATGGAGAGTGTATTCTGCTTCATTGGAGAATTTTGGAAAGAAAACTGGTAGCTCTAGAGATTGTTGAAGACAGAAACTAGAACAGACCTTTGGGACAAAGGATGGATTAGGCCTAAGTGATACTCTATCCTTGTGGAAAATCAAGTACGGTGGCTTAATAGACAGGGCTTGAAGCTCTGAAACTCTTCTTGCAGAAGTAATAGCCACTAAGAATGCTGTTTTCCAAGACAGATATTTTAACTCGCATGTAGCAGCCGGTTCGAAAGGGGGAGATGTTAATGCGCGAAGCACCAAATCAAGATCCCACGGAGGTGCAGGATGAAAAACTGGTGGTCTTAATAGACTCGCACCTTTAATGAACGTTTTGCATAGTCTGCTGCTCATCAAAGGAGGATCCGTGGATTCGTGGAATTTAGAGATAGCCGCTAGTTGGACTTCAATAGTTGAGACAGAAGATCCCTGATTAAACAGGGATGTTAAGAATTTCAAAACCTCTGGGACAGGAGTAATGATAGGGTCTAAGCCCTTGAGTTGAGCCCAGATAGCAAACCTCTTCCACTTACTAAGGTACAATTTGTTAGTGGTGGGTTTGTGGGCCGAAGATAAAATGTGAACAACTTCCGGGTCTAGTGTGTGTCTTCTAACTAAGGTCGGAAGTGGAGGAGCCAAGCTGTCAATTTCAAAGATTGAAGGGACTGATGCCAATGTCCCGACTGATGGATTAGCAAGTCCGGAATCAAGTCTAAGGTCCACGGATCGTCCACTGCATGCTTCTTCAGGTAAGGAAACCATATCTGACGAGGCCAGTATGGGGCAATCAGAATCATTGAAGACCCCAGTTGAGAAGCTTTTGAATAACTTTGGGAAGAAGTGGAATTGGAGGAAAGGCATAAAGTAGCCCTGTTGGCCAAGGTTGTGCCAGAGCATCCATGGCTGGTACTTCCTGATGTGGGATCAAGGAGAAGAACCTTTGGCACTTGGTGTTTTGTGGAGTTGCAAATAGGTCGCAGCACGGCGTCCCCCATCTCTTGAAAACCTGGGCTGCTACTGTGCGGTTTAGAGACCACTCGTGAGGAGAGAGAATTGTCCTGCTTAATTTGTCTGCCAATACATTTGACTTTGGCGGGATGTGGGTCGCTACCAAGAAGCGGTTGGTAGCTACAGCCCATTCCCACACTCTCATAGCCTCTCTGCAAAGGGGGTAAGATCTGGTCCCTCCTTGTTTGTTCAGATACCAGACCACCGACATGTTGTCTGTGTGGATGGCGATGATGCCCTGAGGAAGAAACTTGTGTAAGGCCTGTAGGGATAGAAGTACAGCCCTCATCTCCAACACGTTGATGTGGAGAAGAGCTTCGGCTGGAAGCCAGGAGCCCTGAACTAGCCTGCCCAGACAATGCCCCCCCCACCCTATCTGGGAGGCATCTGTCGTCAGGGTAACTACTGGAGGGGGGAGAACAAAGGGTTTTCCTTGATCCAAGTTGGATGTCTGAAGCCACCAGCGAAGGTCCCTTTTGCATATTTCCGTAATCATGATGTGATGATTGAGGGAAGATCCTGAAAGGACCATTGAGTTGACAAGAGCCACTGAAGAATCCTCATGTGTAATCTTGCTAGAGGAACTAAAAGAACCGTGGCAGACATTGAGCCTAAAACCTGTAGAACCATCCTGGCTGGGGCTTTGGATCTCGAGATCAGAGCTTGAACTTGGCCCTGTAAAGTTTGGATCCTTTCGACAGGAAGAAAGACGCATCAATCTTGAGTCAATCCCTGCTCCTATAAAGTTTATGCGTTGAGAGGGCAGCAAGACAGACTTTGACCAATTGAAAGAAATCCCCAGGAAACACCCAGGAGATGGTGGCTTTGAGGTTGTCCATTAGTAGATGCCTGGTGGTGGCAGTCAGGAGCCAGTCGTCGAGATAGGGAAACACTTGGAATCCAAGACTTCTCAGGTGAGCCGTCACTACTGCCAAACACTTGGTGAACACCCTGGGGGCTGTGGTGAGACCAAAGGGCAGAGCGCAAAATTGGTAATGACTGACTCCCAGGCTGAAGCGCAGACACCTTCTGGACGCCTGATGTATCGGTATGTGATAATAGGCGTCCTTGAGGTCTATGGAGCACATCCAAACATCCTTCTCCAATAATGGGAGAATGGATTGTAACGTGACCATTCGGAATTTGGATTTCGTGACGGATAGGTTCAGTCTGCTGAGATCCAATATTGGCCTCAAGTCCCCTGTCTTTTTTGGCACTAAAAAGAACCTGGAGTAATTTCCTGATCCGATCTGGTCTGTGGGGACCGGTTGGATGACTCCTTTTTCTAGCAGCTTTAAAGCTTCTGCGGCTGCTATTTCCCTTTGACTGGGTGGTGGGTCCGGGATTCTCTTGGACGGTGGGGGTGAGTATGTGAATGGGATGGTGTAACCTCCGGCAATGATCCGAAGTACCCATCTGTCCTGAGTGATTGACTCCCAGGCTTTTAGGTGCTTGGCAAAACGACACCCGACTGGCTCGAGCAGCACAGCCGGGCAATCCCTCATGACGTGTGGGAGGCTGAAGAGCCACGAAAGGACTCGCGGTCTCCAGAATTGCGGGGCCCTCTGCCGCCTCTGGGACGGCGTCTCCCTGAAAAATTTCCCGTCCTCTGCCTCTGGACGGGAATCTTCCTGCTGTTGGGAGAAAAACTTGCGAGATTTGCGGAACCACATTTTCCCTCCTTTAGCCTTGGGGTAAGGCCGAAGGGAGTGGAATAACGGGCACCTACGGCAGATAAAGTTTTCCCTCTTGCTCACAGCGGTAAGGGTGTCTTTCACCTTGGGTCCAAACAATGAGGACCCATCAAAGGGAGCGTCGGAAGGAAGACTTGAAGGCCTCCATGAACTGACACAAGCGGAGCCAGGCTTGTCTCACGTGAGCCACGCCTGTGCCTGCCGCTCTACCCGCCCCTTCGGCCGCATAGGAAATGAGCCTCATGGACGAGTTAGAAATTGACGTAAGGATAGCCAACTGAGAGCTAACCGACTGGGCTAGCTGCTCAGGAAGGTTACCCGAGAGGGAATCTGACAACTCCTTGACCAGATCCCTCTGAAGCCTGGTAAAATGTGCCAAATAATTCAGAGACCTTAAGGTAAAGGCCGCTGAAGTCAGGGTGCGCTTCCCGTACCTGTCCATACTCCTAGACTCCTTATTAGGAGGATGGACTGACGTTGAAGCCTCTGCCACGTCCTGCTGTGTAGCAGACGCCACCACCATGGCATCTACAGCCATGCCTTTAGTAAGGAACTCCTTCTCGGGGGGAGCAGACAAAAATTTATTTGGACGAGAAGGGACTGGTTCCACGGTATCTGGATGTTCCCACACCCTTCGACAAACTAAATCCAGAAGCTCGTCGAAGGGCGGAGACACCCAGGAGGCGGAGGGCTGAGCTCCAAAGGCCTTGAGGAGCACTGACTCGTCCGCAGAGGGGGGTTTGGATATCCAGCCGCCTCGTTGTTTGAGGATCTCTAAGATGTCTGCAAATGAGACATCATCCGAGGGCGACTGGGACCCCTCTGCATCATCCATATCAGTGTCCGATGTAATAGACTCGGGGGAGTCCACGTGCTTCCTCTTGCACGATCTCTTCCTTGGGGGTTCCTCTGAAGACAACTCCGAAGAACCCTCAGGAGGAGGGGAACCCCCACTGGGGGTAACCTCAGGCCTCAGGGCTCCGCTGGCTACGGACAGGGGAACTGCCAAAGACCCAGTCTCCACGCCCAGGGAAGGTGCCGGTAAAGCCGGAGAGATGGCCGAAGAGGACTTGGCCAAGGCACTCCTCATGGCCCAGAATCCTGGGAGTGTCCGGTCTCCGGAGCCGTGATAGACGGCGGAAGTCCCGCAGCCGAAGCACCGAGGGGGAGGCTCGGAACCGAAAGCATAGGTCCCGAAACATCACCCCCGGGTCCAGCCGAAGAAGTCCGCGTACCAAACTCGGACCCGAAGGCCCGGGTTGGAGTAAGGGTCGGAGCCGACCCTGAGATCTCCACCGGCTCCAACAGCACCTGCTCCGGAGCGAAGCAGTCGGAGGAGGAATGGCAATGGGTGGGCCAAGGTCATCGGCTCCGAAGCCAACTGGGTCGGAACGAAACAAATTTTGGAAGACTGGGGACTGGAACAGTCTTTGGAGCACCCTGTCTATATCAGAATCTGACATTCTCGAAGACCGAGAGGAAACAGAACGGGTTCGAGAAGGCCTCTCCATCGGCCCCAAAGGGCTAGGGGACCGGCTCCGAGGCGACTCGATGAGTATCGGCGCCGAGGGAATACTCACACCAGATTCCATCGGTGCCGAGGTAGACTTCGGCGCCGAGGAGGAAGTGTCTGAGCGGGCGACCCTTGTCGGCTCCGAGAGCAGCGGAGCCGACGGTGACCCGCCTCTCGATGCCCCAGCCATCGGCTCCGAAGCCAGAGGAGTCGATACTGGTGGCATCGAGGCAGACCGTTCCGACCTCGGCTCCGAAGTCTTTGGAGCCGAAGGAGAGGCCTGCCTAAGTCTCTTGGCAGTCGGATCCGACGGACTGGTCGGAACCGAAGCCCTTTTCTTTTTGGCCGGAGCCGGAGAGGATGCCAAGGCTTCTTCAAAGGAAGGTTTAACTAACCCCTTAAGAATCAATTTATTTTTCCTCTCCTGGAGGACCCTTGAGGAAAAAGCGTGACATACGCTGCATGACTCCTGCAAGTGTTTTGCCCCTAAACAATATACACAGAGCGAATGATCGTCTGTGATAGACATTTTGAAACCACATTTCGAACATTTTTTAAAGCCCGAAGGCCTAGGGGTTTGAGACATTATATTAAACAATTCCAGTAACTTTGACAGGAAAGTAAACAGCTAGAGATTTACTGATGACAAACCTGATAGGCTTACAGTTATAGTTAACGCAAACACCTCTTGTAAATGACAGGGAACTCTGAAACCCTGTAAAGTTTTAAAAGGGTTGATAGACCGGGAAGGCCCTGGATGAAGGGGGGGGGCCGAAATCAAACCAACCCAATCACACACAACAAGTTTTCACAATCCAAACACACACAATAAGATCGTTAGCTGTTAAAACAGCTTTTGTGGCTAAAACAGCAAAAAAACTGACAGAAAAGTTAGTTAATAATAACTACTCAGCCCAGCCAGCTCGAGACCACGTCTTCGCAGGGAAGCGGCAAACGAGATCTGGGGGACTGGTAGTGGTGCATCCTGGGATATAGTAAGCTCAGCCAATAAGAGACTTCGCTCTTTGGCATAAGCGTGCCGAGTCGGAGCCGAGGGATCGGCTCCGAACCCATCAGTCAGAATGTAGGCGAGATAGGATCACATAACATCACATACTTCACAAAACCAGTGTGCCACACAATCACAGCCGTTAAGGCAAAATAACATACCCACAAACTAGTAATAGGTGACTCTATAGTCAGGCACACTGACGTCCCACTCACTAGGCTGAACAAGGAGAAGGTTACTGTTAGCTGCCTGTCTGGTGCCAGGATCCACCACATAACACAAGCACTCAGGTCACTCCAGAACAAGTACAAATATGACTCTGTCATTGTCCATGTTGGTGTGAATGACCTGAGCCGCACCTCCCTGGACTACAAGAAGAGACATGGAGGAGCTCTCTGATCATGTAGCCCAGGCTGGTATGACCCTGACTAGTATCCTGCCCTCACCAAGAATGATACCACGGTATAGAGAAAAAAATTATCAATTTCAACAACTGGCTAAGCTTCTGGTGTCATTCAAAGGGGATCCAGTGTCTGTCAGCCTGGGATGACGTGTTCGACAAGCCACACTGCTTCGCTAGAGATGGCTTGCACCTGTCACCATTAGGCTTTCGAATCCTGGCCAAGGCTCTTGCTACCTCCATAGTGTCTTTTTTAGGCAAGGCTCAAAAAGATAAACCCACCACCGTAAATAGCAGGGTAATGCTACTCAATGCCAGAAGTCTAAACCTCAAAATGCACACACTCGAGGCACTTCTCAGTATGGAGAAAAACAATATATGTGCAGTAACAGAAACCTGGTGTAAAGCTCCAGAGAGCACCCCAGCACTACCAGGCTACAACTCATACCATACATTTCGGCCACAAAACATGGACCGAAATACAAAAGGCGGGGAAGTATCCATATTCATCAAGGATACCCACACCTCCAGGTTAGTGGCACAGCACAATGCTTCAGAGATCATCCCTGTGCAACTAACAATGGGCAAAACTGCTATTCAAATTATAGCTTGCTACAGATCACACACCATGTCCCAGGACCACCACTCAGCATTCCTGGAAACACTGGGAAACATAAAGGTAATACCAAACACCCTGATATGGGGTGATTTCAATTACCCAAACATTAACTGGGAGAACTATTCAAGTACAAACTCCCTTGCTCAACATTTCCTAGAATTTATAAACTCAAACGCCCTGGATCAACTGGTCAACACCCCCAGCAGGGGTGACAACATACTGGACCTGGTCATCACCAACATGGGTGACCGGTGTTCCACACCGAAAGGCAACCACTCACTGGTTAGATATGACCATAAACTAATCACTCTGGATATCCACATTTCGCCACCATCCCCGGTCAAAGAAACCACCGTGAAAAACTTTTCAAAAGCAAACTTCACATTACTTAAGACCGAGGTGGGAAGTTTCAAAGCCCCATGCTAAAAGATAATGCTGTCCAAGCTGCAAACTCCTTTACTAATGCACTCTACGGGCACCTACAAGAATGTATGGATTGTGCTATCCCAAACAAAACCAAGACTCACTCCTCCAAGAAAAGGAAACCAGTCTGGTGGACCCCTGCCATAAACAAGCTATACAATAGGAGGAGGAAACTAGTACAGAAAAGAGTAAAATCCCAACAAGGAAAGACATCCCTGATCAGTAGCAGCAAGAAACTAAATTCCCACATAAAATCATTCAAGGCTAGTTTCGAAAGAAAAATTGCCATGGACTCCAAAGATAACTACAAGGCATTCTTTAGCTATGTCAAGAATCGAAGTGGCAACTCTCAGATCTGCTCGGACTTAGTGCAGAATGGCACAAAATACACGGAACCGACCGATATAGCCAAAATCCTGGCAGACAGTTTCAGTGCAAATTTCACCCCCCCTCTCACCCCCAAAAGGGCCCATAAAGTACAGTTGTGTACACTTACCATAAATGTAGATGTTCGAGTGTATTCACTGTTGCAGTCATTACATATGGGTAATCTGCTGGCAGGTTCCCCTCAGTCGGCCTGATTAACAAAGTCTTGGGTCCTGCGTCGGTTGCTGTCTCCTCTTCCATGATGTCAAGTCGTCAGGGGTATAAAACTTGCAGCCAACGCCATTTTATTCAGTTTTTCTTGCCCCAGATGTCAGGTCCCCCCCCCCCACATGGGGAGCAAAAATATATATATATATAAATAAACTAAGTATATATAAATGCACTTTTAGAAAAAAGAAGTTATGTTCTTACAATAACGTTCCATGTGAATTGTTCATCTCGCCTTTGTTCTTGCACACGGGTTAGTCGGCCGCATCATAAGCTGTGCATCTCAGAGAAGCTCGAGGCACAGTCCATATCCCATGATCCTCCGCTGTTATCCCTCAGGTCTAGTTTGCAAGAAACCAGAAAGCACTACCAACCACTGCGTCTAATGCTCACACAGCCATACACCTGAACCTAAACCATATAAACTAAATACAGACAGGTGTACACCTAATGTGTCACCTACTAACAAACAGGTAGTGTTAGATAACCCAGCGAAGACCAACCAGACACTAGTCGTACCAGTTCTTCCAGAACACGGCGGGGGAGGGAATGTAAGAACAAAGGTGAGATGAACAATTCACATGGAACGTTATGGTAAGAACATATCTTCTTTATGTGAAATTGTTCGATCTCGCCGTTTGTTCTTACACATGGGTAGCGTCCCTAGCTCCGTTACCCTGGGTGGCTCAAGGAAGAACGTTCCTGAGAACAGTGGAACCAAAGGAAGCCCTGTCCTTGGAGGTCCTATCTACTTTGTCTACGTCGCCGCCGCACAAATAGTATCCAACGGTAGACGAGCGGCATGGGCTAGAGAAGTAGAAACCGCCTTAGCAGAATGAGCCTTAGGTTTGAACGGAAGTGGTTGTTTGGAAGCTGAATAGACAAAATTTATGCAGTCTGAAAGCCATTTGGATAACGTGCATTTTGTTACTGCCATCCCTTTCTTATTATCCCCGAAGGAAACAAAGAGCTGATCTGATTTCCTGCATTCCCTTGTTCTGTCCAAATAAAATCTCAGCTGTCTATGTACATCCAATTTGTGCAGCATATATTCCAACTTGTTAGAATGTTTTTTGAAAAAGGTCGGAAGCTCAATAGATTGATTAATATTAAGCATTGAACATACCTTTGGGAGAAATGATGGATTAGTATGTAAGGTGAATCTGTCTGGATGAAAAACCATGTATGGGGGCCTAATCAACAAGGCATGTAGCTCTGATATCCTACGAGCTGAAGTGACAGCAATAAGAAAGAGTCTTCCATGACAAGTATTTAAGTAAACACGTTGACGCTGGTTCGAAGGGTGGTAACATAAGTTGAGATAACATCAAATTCAAGCTCCAGGGAAAAACCGGATCCCGAATGGGTGGATGGAGATGAAAGGTACCATTCATGAAAGCACTACAAAGCATGTGAGACATAAGTGTAGAGCCCCCTTCACCTACATGAAAGTTAGATATGGCAGCTAACTGCACTCTTATCGCGGACACAGAAGCCCCTTCGTGAAAGAGTGTAGATAAAAAATCCAAGATTTTGTGTATGGGGTCCACCAAGGGATCTATACCTTGCCCTGATGCCCAACACGCGAAACGTTTCCATTTGCTCCTGTACAGTTTCCTAGTGGAAGCTTTGTGGGAAGAAACTAGAATGTGTTGTACTGCTGGAGACAAAAAATCCGACCTGGCTAAATTGGGAAGCGGAGCAGCCAAGCTGTCAGTTTGAGGGACTGAAGAGATGGGTGAGGAACTCCCGACGAGTGTGTCAACAGGTCTGGCACTGGGTCCAGGATCCACGGTTCCTCCATCTGGTGAGTTCGAAGAAAGGGAAACCAGATCTGTCGAGGCCAGAATGGTGCTATTAAAATGATAGTCCTTTCCAGACTCCTGGCTTTCTGTAGGAATTTGAGTATCAATGGAACAGGAGGGAAGGCATATAGGAGACCCGGGGGCCAATTGTGTACCAGTGCATCCCTGGGGGCAGCCCTCGGAGGGGGGAGTAGGGCAAAGTAGCTTCTGCATTTGGCATTTAAGGGGGAAGCAAATAGATCGCAGCAAGGCTGGCCCCATCTGCGGAAAATCCTCTCCACTTGACTTTTGAGGGACCACTTGTGAGGCAACAGGATGGCTCTGCTCAACCTGTCCGCGATGACGTTGGATGACCCTAGGATGTGCGTTGCTATTAGAAAGCGTCCGGTGGACACAGCCCATTGCCAAATTCTCAGGGCCTCTCTGCATAATGGGTAAGACCTGGTTCCTCCCAGTTTAAGTACCAGACCACTGACATATTGTCCGTTTGAACTGCCACTGTTCCTAGAGGTAGAGATTCGTGGAAGTGTTGCAATGCTAGAAACACTGCTCTCAACTCCAGGACATTGATGCGCAGATTGTACTCCATCTTGGACCATTCTCCTTGGACCGTTCTCCCCTGAAAAAGTCCCCCCCCCACCCCATCAGGGAAGCATCTGTGGTTATTGTGGCTGTAAGGCTGGCTACCACAAACGGGCGACCTATCGTCAGATCTTGACTGTTCAGCCACCATCGAAGATCCCGCTTGCAAGATTCTGTGATCAAGATGTCGTGTGACAATGGAAGCTGTTGGAACGACCACTGTGCGAAGAGCAGTCACTGGAGGACCCTCATGTGTATCCTGCCCAAAGGAACTGCAATAAGGGTAGCTGCCATCATTCCCAGGGCTTTCAGCACTTGCGCGGCAGGAACTCTCTTGTTTCGAAGAAGAACAGCAACCTGATCCCTGAGGGCTGACACTCTTGTCTGGGGAAGCTTGATCAAGGCTGTAGTAGTATCTAAATCCGCCCTTATGAATGAGATATGCTGTGAGGGCGATAAGGCAGATTTTTCTAAGTTGATTGTGATTCCTAAACGGGAACAAAGGTTGATCGTGTAGTCCTTGGCTTGTACAAGACGATGCTTGGTGGTGGTGGTGAGGAGCCAGTCGTCCAGATACGGAAACACCCGGAATCCTAGCCGCCTCAGGTGAGACGCCACTACTGCCATGCATTTGGTGAACACCCTGGGGGCTGAGGTGAGACCAAAGGCCAGAGCTCGAAATTGGAAATTACTGGCTCCCCAGCCGGAAGCGCATGTGATCTCTGGACGCCCTGGCCATTTTGATGTGGTAGTACGCGTCCCAGAGATCTATAGAGCACATCCAATTGCCCTTCTGCAGAAAGGGAAGGATCGATTGTAGCGTGACCATCCGGAACTTTTCCTTCCTTACGAAGGTGTTGAGTTTGCCGAGGTCCAATATTGGCCTCCAGCCCCCTGTTTTCTTTGGAACTAAAAAGAACCTTGAGTAAGTTCCGGATCCTATTTGGTCCGCCGGGACTGGTTGGATGACTCTTTTTTCGAGTAGCTTTCCTATTTCTATGGCTGCTTGATCTCGCAGATTGGGTGGGACATCTGGAAATCTCTTTTGATCGGGGGGAGTGGTTACAAATGGAATGTTGTAGCCTCTGGTTATTATGCTTTTTACCCAAGAATCTTAAGTGAGATTTAGCCAGGCCTCTGGGTATAAAGCCAAGCGACCCCCGATTGCCTCCAGAGTAGGACAGTCGGGCCTCCACTCAGGAGTGCTGGAAAGGCTTCCCAGGGGTACTATCCCCGTCGCCCTGGTTATGTGGACCCCCTCTGCCGCCTGGGCGGCGTCTTCCATTTCTCCCCCCTCCTCTGCCTCTGGAGGGGGCATCACTCTGTGTGGACTGGAAAGATCCCAGAGTCTTTCGGAACCACATTTTTCCGCCTCTTTGCCCTTTGGGGTACGGTCTAGTCGGGGCGGAAAAACGGACTCCTATGGCAGACAGGGTCTTACATTCTTGCTCACACCGAGTGAGAGTCTCCTTCACTTTGGGTCCAAACAGGGTGGCACCATCAAAGGGGGCATTGGCAAAGGAAGACTTGAAGGCTTCCGCAAAGGAGCACAGGCGCATCCAGGATAGTCTCCGCAGAGACATCGCTGAGGCTGCAGCCCTACTCGAACCTTCGGCCGCATACGAAATGAGCCTCATGGACAAGTTAACTATCGAAGTGAGGGTGTTAAGCTGTGCTGTTACCTTTTCCGAGACAGCAGCATCTGTGTTACCCTGGAGAGCAACTCCCAGCTCCTTAAGGAGGTGTCTCTGAAGGCACGTAAAGTGTGTGAGATAGTTCAGCGATCGCATGGAGAAAGTCGCTGAACTGAGAACGCGCTTCCCATACCTATCCATAATCCTGGAATCTTTGCTAGGAGGATGGAGAGAGGAAGATGCCTCGGACAGTTCCTTCTTCGTGGCTGCCGCCACCACCATAGCATCAACTGGGACTCCCTTAGTGAGATAAGCCTTGTCCTGGGGGGCAGTGATATATTTATTCGGCCTCCGAGGGACTGGTTCCACTGTGTCCGGACTCTCCCACGCCCTTCGAGCTGTTAGGTCCATCAACT
The DNA here is from genome assembly GCF_019279795.1 of Protopterus annectens. Lineage (NCBI taxonomy): Eukaryota > Metazoa > Chordata > Ceratodontiformes > Protopteridae > Protopterus > Protopterus annectens. The sequence continues at coordinate 724,356,077 of NC_056741.1, read as the reverse complement.
CATCAAAGGGCGGAGTCACCCAGGAGGTAGAAGGCTGAGCCCCAAAAGCATTCAGCAACAACGATTCGTCCTCAGCGGGGGCAAGTGACTGCCAATCACCCCTCTGCTTTAAGATCTCCAGGATGTCAGCAAATATAGTACTAATAGCAAAATACAAATTTTTACTGGCCCGTGCTCTCTCCTCGACGTGATCTGTTGCAGCGGCAAACTAGAACTGAGGGATAACAGCGAAGGGTCATGGGATATGGACTGTGCCTCGAGTTTCTCTGAGATGCAGAACTTATGATGCGATTGGCTCCAAACCCGTGTGTAAGAACAAACGGCGAGATCGAACAATTTCACTTCAAACTTTACCTTCAACTAAAAGCAAATACTCAAAGGCGTACGAGTATAGTGAAGGAAAGAAAAAAGGTATAGAAAGGGGGATGGCGGGTGGGTAACCCGGACTGCAACAGTAAATACACTCGAACATCTACAGTGTACACAACTGTACTATGTTCTTCGTGTTTCACTGTTGCAGTCAATACATTTGGGAAGAATCCCAATGCTATGGATGGCAGAATGGAACTAAACAGCATTAGGAGCGGCTATAAGGCCCTGCAGAACTGCAGTGGCAAAGCCTGCCCTGGATTTAGAGAAGAGAGGTAAATGATAATGCTTTGTGAATGTATGAACAGAGCTCCAAGTAGCAGCTTCTAGAATGTCTTTAGTTGGTACCCCTCTGAGAAAAGCTGCTGAAGTAGAGACGGCCCTGGTGGAATGTGATCTGATCCCACTGGGCACAGGTTTACCATGGTGCAAATAGAAACTAATGCAGTGGCTTATCCATTTAGAAATAGTCTGCTTTGATAAAGCCTTCCCCTCTGATCCTGTAGCAAATGCTACCAGAAGGTTCTCAAACTTTCTTAGGGATTTGGTTCTGTTTACAGTAAAATCTTAGTTATCTGTGTACATCCAATGAATGCAGAATCTGCTCCCCCTTGTTCTGCAGATTTGGGTAAAATGTTGGCAGTGAATGGTGTGGTTAAGAGCCAAACTGGATACCACCTTAGACATAAAAGAAGGATTGGTCCTGAGGGCCACCCTGTCCGGGTAAAATATAATGAAAGGCTTCACTGCCATGAGAGCCTGTAGTTCTCTAACCCTTCTTGCAGAAGTGACTGCCAAGAGAAAAACTGTTTACCAAGATAGAAATTTTATATCCGCAGTTGCTGCTGGTTCAAAAGGAGGCAGGGTGAGTTTTTCCAGCACAAAACTGAGGTCCCATGCAGGAGTTGGTGCGCTCCTGGGAGGCCTTAAATTTTTGGCCCCTCTAAGATACTGTTTAAGCAGTGGGTGAGAAAAGAGGGGAGGCTCTGTGTTGTAATGAGCTGAGATGGCAGAGGCATGGATTTTTATTGAAGAAAAAGATAGGCTCTTGTCAAGCATCTCAGTTAAGTATTGTAAAATCTGAGGATTTTCGGGCTTTGCTGTGTCTATTCCCTGTGCTTGGTTCCAAGCACAAAATCTCTTCCATTTATTAGCACAAGACTTTCTAGTACCAGGCCTTCTGGCTTCCAAAATGACATCCATCACAGATTTACTGAGAGTTGTGGTTTGAATAATTAATTGATTAGTCATGCTGCAAGATTCAGAGTTTGGAGCAGAGTGCGCAGAATTTGATAGTTCTGCTGAGACAGTAGATGAGGTATTTGAGGCAAGTACCATGGAGGAAGGTGTGACATATTCCTTAGAAGTGGGTACCAGTGCTGGCGAGCCCAGTCTGGAGCAATTAGGATCATTTTTGGTTTTTCCTGTCTGACTTTTAGTAAGACCTTGGAGAGTAGAGGCAGAGGGGGAAAGGCATAGACTGATAAGTTTTTCCAGTTGAAGGACAGAGCATCCACTTTCCATGTTTTTTGTGATGAGCTCTTGTATAGAATTTGTCCAACTGATAATTTTGGGGAGAGGCAAATAGATCTATGCCTGGGCACCCCAATTTCTGTGTTAACATGCTGAAGATTTGTGGATCCAGTTTCCATTCGTACGGGTCCATAAGATTTCTGCTTAGGTCGTCTGCCAGAGTATTTTGCTTTCCTGGCAGGAACTAAGCTTGAAGATGTATTTGGTAAGTCAAGGCTGTGTTCCACAAGGCCATGGCTAGTCTGCAAATGAGTGTGTACCCCCTGCTTGTTTATGTACCACAACTGTGGTGTTGTCCGTCTTTATCAGTAGTTGCCCTGGATGAAGTAATTCCTTGAAGGCTTTCAGAGCATTCTGAACAGCTAGCATTTCTTTCTGGTTGATAAGCAGATGCATTTGGTTGGGGCTCCATTTGCTTTGAATGCATCTCCCTGCCAGGTGGGCACCCCAAAGCATAGTCTGAAGCGTCTGTAGTTAGGGTTTGGGTGGCAGGGGGTAGAGTGAATGACAGACCCTTGTTTTGGTGACATGTCTCTGCCCACCAAAGAAACTCATGTTGTAGGTGGGGAATGAGAGGAATCTTTGTTTCCAGGCTGTGACAATGTTGACTCCCTAAACTTTTTAGGTACCACTGAAGTTTCCTCATATGCAGTCTTGCATATGGAATTAGTAGAATGCAAAATGCCATGAACCCTAAAGCCTGCAGAATTTGTCCTGCAAATAAATGTTTTTTTGTTGTCATTTGTTTGAAATATACTGTCAGTTGCCTCTGTTTGTCTGGCGTGAAGTAAGCCATCTGGGCAGTTGCATTCAAGCTTGCACCCACGAATATAATTATTCAAGAGGGTACCAGTTGGGATTTCTTTTCGTTTATGGTGTAACCTAGCCATGCTAGAAGCCTTTTTACAAATGCCAGATGTTGAAGAGTGTCCTTGTCCTCTGCTTGAATAAGGCAATCGTCCAGATAAGGATAAATTTGAATGTTTCTTTGTCTGCAGAATGCAATTACTGGTGCCAGGCACTTTGTAAAGAACCTGGGCACAGTAGATAAGCCAAAGGGCAGTGCAGAGAATTGGTAATGCAAAAAAACCCCTGCTTTGAAGCAGAGGTATCTTCTGCATGATTCCCTTATTGGGATATGCAGGTATGCCTCTTTTAAGTCTAGAGTTACTAACCAAGCATTCTTGCCTAGCATAGGCAGAAGCTGTTGTAAAGTTAGCATTTTGAATTTTGGAATGTCCAGGAACGTGTTCAGAATCGATAAGTCCAGTATGGGACACCATGAATGGTCTTTTCTGGGTACCAGGAAAAGTTCTGAATAAAAACCTTGTCCTTTTTCCTTTTCTGGTACCGGTTGATTAGCCCCCATATCCATGAGGGACATGACTCGTTTCTGGGCCTCTGCCACCTGTTTTTTTGGCAGATCTGGCCATCTGTTTGGAATGGGCAAAGTATGGAAATGAAATATGTACCCCTGGGATACTATGTTTAATAACCGCTTGTCCTGGGTAATTAACTGCCAATTTTGAGCATGAAGTGCTAGTTTTCCCCCTAAGGGTCTGCCAAAAGATAAGTGCAATGGTAGAGGAAAGTCATTCAGACTGTTTATTGTAGGGTTGTGCTTTATTTCCTCTAGATTTGGAGGTGGAGGCACTCCATTGTTTTGACCTGTAAGAAACCTGTGATTGATATCTGGAGCCTTTTGAGCACCTGGATTTGCCCTGAGTGGCTCTGCTGGACACAAGAAAGGACCAATTTTTAGTAGGCCAGTGCCTACTGAACCTGGGTGGCTGCACTTGCAAGAAATCTTTTACAGTTTGCATAGATTTAGCTTTGTCTTCCATTTTCTTTAAAACCTCTTCTGCCTTATTACCAGAGTATCATGCTGCAAAGGGGTATCCAACAATTTAGCTTTAACATGATCAGGCAGATTTTGCTCCTTGAGCCAGGCATGCCTTCTAATCACAGATCCAGTAACAGTGGCCCTACAAGAGACCTCCAAGGAATCAAAACCACAATGCAAAGTATGCTTTCCAACCTGTACTGCTGAATGCAATAAATCCTGTAACTTTGTTTTCCACACAATCAGAAATCAACCTCATTTTCTGTTTCAGTAAGCCCATAACATGCTGTTGATAGTTAAGCATACGAAACTGGCAGTTTACAGCCCTGATAGCCAAGGTTGCAGACGTATAAACCTTCTTGCCCCATCTATCCAACGCCCTGAAATCTCTATCAAAAGGGGTAGGATTTTTGGCTGTAGAAGCCTTAACACCCTTGGGACCTTGAGAAATAGTCTCAGGATCAGCAGCAGGTTTTTTGAAAAGAAATTTGTGGGAATCAGGAAACCTGTAATATCTGTCTGGCTTACTAGGAGCAGGAGGCAGGGAATCCGGAGCCATGCTCGATTCCGAGAACACATCAACAATATCTAATACAGGAGGTATTGCCAAAGGCCTATGCTGAGGAAGAAGGAAATCCCCAAGTCTCTTTTTTTGATTCAGAGAAGTCCTGACTCTCCCAGTGAAAATGTTCCTTTAAAGTATGCAAAGTCTCACCAAAAGAATAATCCTCAGGAGGAGATGCAGATGGAATGGATTCCTCTGCATCAGAAACCTCATAGGGTGGAATAGAAAATTCCTGATCAGAAGAGGAATCACAGGAAATGGAAACCTGATCTTAAAGGGATAATCCCAGGGATTTTTTGTTTTGATTCAGCCTTTGTTTACATTTCAGGTTTGCCTTGCTGAGCATGCTCACTTTTGGCTGAGGGGGTTGGGGGAAGATTGCCTGCAGGAAGCTTCAAAGGTGTTAGCCAAATTCCATCTCAAATTGCAGTTCTACTGACAATAGTCTCAGTGTCACCCATTCATTAGTTTAATCTGTGCATTTACCCACTGGGAAAAGTAGCCTTTCAGGCATTTAATGACCTAACTACTGCTGCTGCTACTATAGAAAACACAGCAGTAATGCAATACTTTTAAATGGGCATTATTTTGTTTCTAAAATCAGTTACTTGTTAGAGTACTCTGTTTATCTTTTAGTGCAGTGTAAGTCATACTTACACAGACAGGATTTTCAGAGAAGGTTGTTAGCATACTGCAGGACAGATGTCACAAACTTAGTGTGGTTTGGTTGTTATTAGGAAATGCCAAGACTTTACTGATTGTTATTTTGTATTTCCCTTCCCCCACCCACAAGCCATTAGATTAGTTAATCTAGTCACACTCAAATCTGCATCCTTTGCAGCACTGAAGTTACATAGGTTCATACTAGGCTATCTGCCCTAGGGCATTTATAAGCCTAGCCAGAGTGTGTTTGGCTTTCGCCACCCATTTTAAATTAATTTTGCTATGCCCTTTTTCGAGGTTAGTATACTGTGCCTCTAACAGTGACACAGAAGTGATACCCGGGGTAAACCTACGATCTCCCATCCACTCAAGATTCCTCTTGAAGAGAGTCAATGAGGGACTCTGCCTAACCTGGACTGGGATTTTATTCCAGAGTGAAGGGAGCCTCTGGGTTATGAATCTGTCCCTCCAGCATGTCCGATTTATTTCAGTGCTGAGGTTCAAGTCTCTCGAGTGCGTAGCTCGATGGGATTTGGATTTTATGAGGTGCAGCATGTCCATTAATTCCAGGTTGGACATGGCTTTATACGTTGGGCACAGATCGCCTCTGAGCAGGCGGTATGCCACTGAGTAGAGCTGGAGTTTCATTAACCGGGCAGCATATGGCATCTGTTTGAGCCCTTTGATCCTCTTGGTGAGGTACTTTTGGGGTCTTTCCAGTTGCTGCAGGTGTCTGGTAAGGTACATCCCAAAAGGGGCATTGTACTCAATTATGGGCCTGATGAGGTATGAGTAAAGAGGCACGATGACCTCCCCTGATCTAGATGTGAATCCCTTCATGATTAGGTGGGCTATATAAAATGTTTTTCCAATCACTTTGGCCACGTGGTTGTCAAATGAGAGATTGTTATCAACTTGGGTTCCCAGGTCCCTAATTACTTCTTCTGTACTTAATGGATTACCACCTATGTGGTAATTTGTGGGCACTTTGTTTTTGCCAAAGGGGATGACTATACACGTTTTGGCGTTTAGCTTGAGGCCATGGCTCTGGCACCAGTTGTCTGTTTCTATGAGGCCCTTTTGGAGGATGCTTGTGTTGGCTGGAGAGTCTATTATGGCGCCCAGTTTGCAGTCATCTGCGAACTTGGTCAGCCACAGTCCTTCTGTGTTGGCCTGTACCTCCGAGAAATATATACCGAACAAGAGAGGTCCCAGGACTGAGCCTTGTGGGACGCCACTTGTAACCGGTTTGGAGTCTGACATGGCTCCAGCAATTCTAACCATGTGGGTTCTGTCCTTGAGCCAGTTTGCAACCCATCTAGTGACATAAGGGTTTACATTTAAGCTGGTGAGCTTATCTATAATGCCAGAGTGGGGTATTGTATCGAACGCTTTTGCGAGGTCCAGGTAGGCAGTGTGGACCACCTTCCCCTCGTCAATGGCCTTGGTGACTGTTTCAAAGAAATCAACCAGGTTTAAGAGGCAGGATCTGCCCTTAACAAAGCCGAACTGGGTAGAATCCAGTGTCTGTAGGTCCCCAATATCTTTATGAGGTCCACGATGATCCTTTCCGTAGCTTTGCAGACCAAGCTAGTCAGGCTTATGGGGCGATAGTTTCCAGGATCCGTTGAGGCACCACCTTTGTGGAGAGGGACCACTGTTGCTGTACGCCACTCTTTGGGTATATATCCTGCAGTAAGGCAGAGATTGAACAGTAGTTTTATGTTTGGATTTAGCTCTTCTTGGAGTTCATGTAAGACGCAGCCCGGGACACCGTCTGGTCCCATTGATGCTGTTTTTTGCTTTGGAGAGGGCAGCTCTTACCTGAGCATCTGAGATGTCATGGGGGCAGCACTCTGCTGGGATAGATATTTGCCCTTTTGGTGGGGGGGGGGGAGTTTGCACTGAACCTGCCAGCTAGGATGTTGGCAATGTCTGTGGGTTTGGTGTAATTTTTGTCATTTTGGACTAATTCTGAGCATATCTGGGAATTCCCACCCAGGTTCCTAACATAACTAAAGAAAGCTTTGTGATGTCCTGTGCAATTCTTCTCTCGAAGCTGGCCTTAGACGATTTTATGAGTGCCCGTAGTTTTTTGCTAATACTGATCAGAGATGCCTTCCCTTTTTGGGATTTTGCTCTATCATGTAGTAGCTTCCTCCTTCTATTGTATAGTTTGTTTATGGCTGGGGTCCACCAGACAGGACGTCTGCCTTTGGAGGATTGGGTCTTGGTTTTATTTGGGATTGCATGATCCATGCATTCCTGAATGTGTTCATAGAATGAGTTTATAAAGGATTCTGCGGTCTGGGCCGTATTTTCCACAGGCCCGGGGGCTTTGAAGGATTCCACCTAGGTTTTGAGTAGTGTGAAATTTGCTTTAGAGAAGTTTTTCACTGTGGTTTTCAGGGCAGGGGGTGGAGTCAGGATGTGAATATCCAGTGAGATTAGTTTATGGTCTGATCTTACCAATGAGGGATACACTTCTGGTCTGGAGCATAGAGTCCCCATGTTGGTGATGATCAGGTCCAGTATGTTTTCCCCTCCTGTGGGAGCAGTAACAAGTTGTTCCACAGCATTTGAGTTTATAAATTCTAGGAACCTTTGGGCTAGGGTGTTGGAGCTAGAGTAATGCTCCCAGTCTATGTTTGGGTAGTTGAAGTCGCCCAATATAATGGTGTTTGGAGAGACCTTCATATTTTCCAGTGTTCTCAGGAAGGCAGAGTGGGGTTCCTGGGTTTGGGAGGGTGGTCTGTAGCAGGCTATAAACTGGAAGACAGTTTTACCCACTGTTAGTTGCACATGGATAGTCTCTGATGCTTCGTGCTGTGCCACCAACCTGGAGGTGTGGGTATCTGACGAATATTGATACTCCCCCTCCTTTTGTGGTTCGGTCCAAGTTTTGGGGTCGAAAAGCATGGTATGAGGTATAACCTGGTAGTGCTGGGGTGCTCTCGGGAGCCTTGAACCAGGTTTCTGTTATTGCACAGATATCGATGTTCTCCATGCTAAGGAGAGTTTCGAGTGTGTGCATCTTGAGGTTTAGACTTCTGGCGTTGAGTAGCATTACTCTTAGTTTCTTATCCCTTGTGATACCTATGGAGGTAGGTTTGTCTTTTGAGCCTTGCCTAAAAAAGGCACTATGGGGGTAGCAAGAGCCTTTGCCAATATCCGAAAGCCCAGGGGTGACAGGAGCAAGCCGTCCCTAGCGAAGCATTGTGGCTTGTCGAGCATGTCATCCCAGGCTGACAAGCATTGGATCCCCTTTGAATGACACCAATACTTAAGCCAATTGTTGAAATTGATCATCTTGTCTTCATATTGTGGCATCATTCTTGATGAGGGTAAGATGCTACTCAAGGTCAGGGTCATACCGGCCTGGGCTACATGCTCAGAGAGCTCCTCTATGCCTCTTTTCATGTAGTCCAGGGAGGTACGTCTCAGGTCATTCACACCAGCAGGGACAATGACAGAGTCAAATTTGTACTTGCCTTGGAGTGACCTGAGTGCTTGTGTTATGTGGCAGATCCTAGCGCCCGACAGGCAGCTCACCGTGACCTTCTCCTTGTTCAGCCTGGTGAGCGGGACGTCAGTGTGCCTGACGATAGAGTCACCTATTACAAGTGTATCAGGTGTGCTGTTTAGCCTAAAGGGCTGTGACTGTTCGGCACACTGGCTTTGTGAGCTATGTGTTGCACGTGTTTTGTTTTGGGGTAGCGGTTGCTTGGGTGTCTGCTTTGGAGGTCTCTGCTACTTAGGCAGATTTTTATTTAGAGCCTCCGAGTATGTTTTTGTGTGTTTATGTGTTTGGTTTGCTGTCGTGGTAGGTCTATGTGAGACTGGAATTGTAGTGAGTGTGGTTTCCTTCTCCTCCTGACTGGTTTCGCCACTACTGAGTTGAGAGAGCTTAGCCTCCAGTATGGCTATATGGCTGCATCTCTCACATGTGTTGGAATTTGTTGGGAGGAGGAGAGGGTTGTCTGTGTACATGAGGCAGTTGTAACATTGCCTCAAGATTCCCAGATTCACCAGCTGGACCGGAGAGAAGATTGACAACTGACCTTTGGACATGCTAGAATAGCATTGGGAATTCCTTTATAACTGAAAAAAAGGGCTAATGGGGAACAAGGTACTCAAGGGGAGTTTGTGAGGGTGTAGTGCTTTTAATTTTTTAGTGCTGACTTATATAATTGCTTTAGTGAGCAAATGCCTGGTAACTTAAATGCAATGTGTTACAGGTAATTTAAATGCAAAAACGACAAACAGTAACTTTCTTTCAAGTGAAACAAGGAAATAAGTACAGTAAGCAATGCAGAAATCACAGAAGCACTGAAAAGCCGCGTTTTAGGTGGAATTAGCGTTTCAGAGAAATAACAAGCAAACAAGCATACAAACAAAGCTAGATTCAGCAGGCCTGGATCTAGTCTATGCTACAGCAAACAAGGTGTACCAATTTCAGTAAGAAACAGTTCAAATATGCAGGCACTATAAGCCTTTAACCAGAAATTCCCAGCTCAGAAGGGCAGAGTCCAGCCTCTCCTCCCACAAGAGTGCAGACCATGAGCCTTCTTAATGTAAAATAACTGGCCAGAAGCCCAAGTGCTTAAACCAGAAATAATACACTTTTAGAATAACAGACACTGAGCCCTCAATCAGCAGTTCCCAACTTAGAAGGATGTAAGCTACCTGTCCTGCCACCACAGTGCAGGCCACAAACCTTCCTAATGTAAAACAACTGGTCTGAAGCCCAAGTGCTTAATCCAAAAGACTTAGAATGATAGCTACACTTTAATCAAGTTACTACCAAGCAGTAATAAATACAATTGAATACTTTAAAGAATGCCTGGATAAGTGCTCAAGTTATACAAACAAAGCTAGATTCAGCAGGCCTGGATCTAGTCTATGCTACAGCAAACAAGGTGTACCAATTTCAGTAAGAAGCAGTTCAAATATGCAGGCACTATAAGCCTTTGACCAGATATTCCCAGCTCAGAAGGGCAGAGTCCAGCCTCTCCTCCCACAAGAGTGCAGACCACGAACCCTTTTAATGTAAAATAACTGGCCTGAAGCCCAAGTGCTTAAACCAGAATTAATACACTTTTAGAATAACAGACACTGAGCCCTCAATCAGCAGTTCCCAACTTAGAAATACAGTAAAAGCAGATATTTTTTTTTTTCAGAAAAGTAGCAAAAACAGTAGTAAAAACAATTCACATGCAGTGCAAGCTGGCACACTTGAGTACGTAGCAATATTAGTCCACACACAGTTTGAAAAAATGTAATTAAATTAAAAAGGACTAAAAGCAAGTGCAGAAAGGGTTTATTAGGTAGAATGCGGTAAAGAGATGGGACTGGGGGAGTGTCCAAGATCAAATCTACAGTGGGGCGGGCACTGCAAAAGCCACCAAATTTAAACTACAACCAAGAACAGGAAGGGGGAGTGGGGAAGACAGTTTCAACAGAGATGTGAGGAATCACAGTGCAAATTATAAAACCCAAAAAATATATACTGATCTCTGTATATTTGCAGAACAGTAAGACAACAGATATCTAAGCAACAATTTAGCTCTGTAATACAGAATAATACAGAAAAATATACTCCGCTCTATATATTTGCAGATAGTCTTGTAAGGCTGTCTCTCAACACACAGGTTCCACTTTAAAATGTTAAAAGAGGCAAAAGCAAAATAAGGTAATAAATAGGAAGAAACACAAATACAGTAAGGCAGATGAAGTGCAAATTTTTTTTTTTTTTTTTTTTTTTTTTTGAGATGGAGGAAACAGAGCAGATTAAGATACTATAGGGGAATGCCCTTCCCAAGTGCTCTCGCTGTACACTGCAGAGGAGATGGGACTGGTAAGAGTATCCAAAATCAAAATATGATCTCACTGTACTCAGTTGAGTGAGCGAATGAGATGGGTCCAGGAGGAGTGTGCAAAAAGAGATTTACAGCAGGGGCGGGCAATTCCAGAGCCACCCAAGATTAACACCACAACAAGAAATAGGGAGGGGGGGCGGGGAACTACTGCAGAGATTCAGAGATACACACAATATTTACTGAATCCAAGACACAATATTTACTCACTCAAATCTTAAATAAGTGCAGAAAATATACTTAAATCAGCTTATGTCCAGTTGATGTATGCAGACAAGTCTCAGTAGCCAGCAACTCGATTTAAAATGATTACTAGAAATGTAACCAACACAGATTTTAATGCTAGCAGAAACCCCCAAGCTAATTAACACTTAAAGGAATTTCAAAGCAGTCTAACTACTGCAGAGATTCAGAGACACACACAATATTTACTGAATCCAAGACACACAATATTTACTCACTCAAATCTTAAATGAGTGCAGAAAATATACTTAAATCAGCTTATGTCCAGTTGATGTATGCAGACAAGTCTCAGTAGCCAGCAACTCGATTGACATATTTAGTATACGCTTGTTTTGGTAAAACTTAGTGGAATGATTATCCCAGCCTGGACAGTAGTATTTTTTTTGTTCATGCTTGTTGCAACATGCTTTCTTTTTTCCTTTACAGATAATTATTTTTCATGTGTTCAGCAATAGTGTTGCTTATTAGTGCATGTACTTATACAATAGTTTCCCCTCAGTTCCAGACAGCATTGCTTTGAGCATTTGGATTCTTGGAAACAAACCCACTGAGTTGCAAATGTCCTAATAGAAGAATAAAATCTCATAACATTTCAATAAGAATAATGTCAGACAACATTAAAACTGAATCTTGCTCCTTTTACCAAAAGTATTTTCCCTTTAGCTGACACCTTTCAGGAATCGCACAGTAACTGTCTGTATAATAGTGATTCCATCCAACTCAATTTATTTTTTTCCCTGCGCTGCAATAAAATGTTTGGATATTTCATTCTTTCCCTGAATATTTGACTGCAAGAGAGTCACAACAGTCATCATTTGAAAGTTCAGGCAAATGTAGTCTCTATATTTCCCTATATTCTCATGTGTGTGTGCATAAGTATGCATGCAATATGTAACCTAAGTTTATATTCATGTGGTTGGAAAACCATAGCCTTGCTAGGTCTTACTGACCGGCTTGCAATTCAAGGCATTCCTGAATGTCTGTCAAATTTGTATATGCTGGATATATAGCAATGCATGTATTTTATTAAAAAGGTTTGTATGCAGTGCACCTAATTGTTTTAGTTGTATACTTTACTGTTAATACTGGAATTCTCATAACTTTTCTCAAACTTGCTTCTTTTGTGACTCAGATGGCTGTGTTGATGAGACCACTTACCCCTTATCAAGATGGAAATAGATAATTTAAATAACTAAATGCATTTGTCATGCGTCATTGTGTGTTTATCATATGCATTGCTTTGGTTGTTTAAAATATATTTGCTGTATATCTTTATGTCATTATAGATCCACTATACACACACACACACACACACACACACACACACAAATCTGTCTATGAACTTGTGTCTTTTCTTATGTGTATAGATGTACCCACACCTATATGTGTGGTGTGTTACTGGATCTATACATGTACACATTCCTACACTGACATGCAGGAGGTATTTGTATGCTCCTAACAGCATTTGTGTCACTGATCCTTTATTGCTAGTTTTACAAGTAAGATTTTTTTTTTCCATTTGTCATATGCCCCTTGACAAGAATATTAAAAGTGTGACAAACTACAGACCCATAAGCTTAACTAGCCTTATCTGTAAGGCCATGGAACAAATCATCATGGACCCTATAAATAAGGTCAAAGGTGATATCCAAACCCTTGATCCGACAATTTTGGTTTTGTCAAAGACAGGTCATGGCTGTTAAACCTGGTAGACTTCTTCAAAAACATCACCAGACCCATAAAAAAGGCAAATGTGTGCATACAGCCTACCTTAAATAATCAAAGGCCTTCGACACAGTCCCACATTCGGGCATCATTGATAAACTCTCCCAGTTGAATATCCACCCTTATGTTGTCAGGTGGGTTGCTAACTGGCTCCCCTTCAGATCATACTCAAAGTTGGGGACTTTACCTTGATCAGCAGACCTGCCAACAGTGTAGTTCCACAGGGTTCAGCGCTGGGCCACTTATTGTTTGGAATATACTTCTCAGAAGGCCATGCCAAAATAGACCGGCTGTGGCTGACTAAGTTTGCTGATGACTGCAAATTAGGTGCAATCATTTAATTCCCAAACAATGTCAATATACTTTGAGTGATTTACACAAATGAATGATTGGTGCCAAAGCTGTGGACTCAAACTCAGTGCTACAAAAAGCATTATCATCCCATTTTGTAAAAATCATATCCTTGCAGACTATCATACAAATAATAATACCCTACCCTACATTAACAACTCAGTAGTGAGAGAATTGGGAAAACAAGTTGACTGTAGCCTAAACTTTGACCACAGTGCGTCTACTGTGGTAAGGAAGGCATTCTATGTTGCTCACCTCATTAGCAAAGGCATTGCCTCAAGAGTGAAACAGGTCATAACTCCCGTGTACTCACCCCTCATCAGGCCAATACTAGAGTACAATGCTCTCTTTGTATATACCTTACCTGGCACCTGCAGCCACTTGAGAGACCTCAGAGATGTCTTACTAAAAACATTACATGGTCTCCACCACTTCATACATTGACAGAGTGAAGTCACTGTCACTGTACTCAGTAGTATACAGACTACTTAGAGGAGATCTGTGTCTGGCCTACACAGCAGTCACATACCCACACCTAATAGAAATGCTGCACATCCACAAGACAAATAGGATAAGGGTCACTTGGTCCCAGGAACCTTAACCTGGCCTGCGACATAAATAAGACCTGCTGGAGAGACAGATATGTCTCTCAGAGGTTTCCACTCCTCAGGAATAAGATACCAATTCACATCAAACAGAGCCCCTCTATGACACTGTTTAACTGTAGCCTGGATGAGTGGATGGGATACCATAAATTCCTTGCCGGGGATTTCACCTAAGACTCTCCTGGATATGGGCAGCCATTGCTAACTAAGATTTTGAGTTTAGGCTAGATCCTTTATATTGGGTTTCTCTAGTATTATATTGGGCACACATGGCTAGGGTTATATAAACCTTTGAGTCAGTAGCCTAGTAACCACATATGAAACTGTCAACAAGAGTATTCTTGCTTTCAGTCATCTACATTTTGAGATATGATAATCTTACTTGAGTTAGCACACACACTCAAACTCCACTGCATTTTTTTTCAGGATAACTGTTGCCATGTCCCTGAGAATTTGGTGGGGGGAGGTACTTAAGAGGAAGGAAGCAAGCTCAGCTGCAAGTGGCCAAGAGTAATTATATGTAAACATTAATTTGCCATTACATAGTTGTAGTTCTTCCTGGATATACAAACAGAAGGCAAACAAGGTACTCCCAACTCAAAATTGGACAACGTAAGTATAGTTCAGGCAGGGAGCAATCAGCAAAAAGTGTGCAGTGAAGAATAACTGGGCATTTTACACTGTTGATTTGAGCCCGCTGGGAAAGCAACATAGAGTGGCATTGGAAACAGCACCAGTACCTATGTGGGTACAAATTCATTCACAGTATCAATGCACGTTTGACAATAACAGATAAGAAATTATTAGGTGGCTTACAAACTGGCACTACAGCAGTTTAGAGACACTAGAAAGCTGCAAGATTGTCTAGTTGTATGGCTCATAGCAGTAAAACAATATAGGGCACACACCCTGCTACTGTTAAGACGCTGATTAAAACAAGTTGAGGGCAGCATTACACCTGGCAAGCTATCAGCTGGCTGCACAAGGCCATGGGGAGGCAGTGCGAGACTTATGAGACAAACTCAAAAATGTATGCCATCAGTAATACAACAGATTGTTTTTCATAGCCTGTAGCAGCCCTTTGTGGATTATGGAGCACTTAGCTGGTCAAATTAAGAATATTCTAAGGATAAACAGGAATAAACTATGACTGATGAAGAGGTGAAGAACCAGTAGCTGACACCAGACTCGGGCCACAGAATGGAATGTAGTACAATGGCTACAACATTACCAAACACTATGCCTACAACATAGAAGTCCACTCACACAGTTTCATCATAGACTGGCAATTAAGGAGGAGCAGTTCTCTGCCATGAGAAGGGTACCCTGTTTTCCCAACTTCAGGTGAGGCTGTACTGAAGAAAGCAGTGGAGTGATGAAGCTTGGACCCCAAACATATACCCACGTTCAGTTAGACTTCACACTCATTTAGCATAGCGGCAGCTTCTCATGAAAAGTGGGCAAGGACTTTGTGGGAGAACATCAAGAAATCAGGAAGATGGAATTACAATGCTTATGAAAGATAACTGAAAAATAACCTCTTCTACCACACCTAAAATTGTTGTCTTATTTGCAGAACCTGGGTGTTACCTGTAAGACACATATTGCAGACTGGAACTTCCTGCATGTATGTTTGATCACCCAGTCCCTTGCTAGTGCTCTTCCATGTGAATGGAAACACCTATCTTATATATATATATATATATATATATATATATATATATATATATATATATATATATATATATATATATATGTATATGTGTGTGTGTATTACCTCCTGGAACATGCTGACTTACCTGTGACCTATTGTAGTACAAAAGGTGTAACATGGAAAATGTGTGTTAAAGGCAAAATTATCCTATTTACAGTGATGCCACACAGTTTTCTGAGTTGTACACCCTTCCACAATCCTTACTGTTGCCTGCTATTCATGGTGATTCTTAAATCAAGGATTCAAATGTCATTTTGATATGTGCAGTTCTTGCTCTGTATGCCATTCTTCAGCAGACTGCTGTTCATCCATACGGTACATGGCCAATTCTACCCTGCTTGACCTCTTACAGCTATGCAACATGCACACCACCATGAACACCCACAGCAAAGACTGTAATCTGTTATAGACACAAAAATGCAACATGGCTGGCACAACAGATTTCTATCCCAAGGAATCCTTTACTTATTGACTCAACTTCCTATGCATGTCAAGCAATCCTAGACATGGTCTGTATTCATTAATATTCTGAATGAATAGCCTGGAAATCGTAAATTCTCTTTCGGGTGTATAGCATGGTGCTTCTTGACCATAAAGATTAACTCACTCAACAGTGCTTGGGCTTAGCTGGCTATGCTTATTAATGGTCTTTCGAACTGCATACCTAGTACATACCTATGAACTTATTAACATAATATATATATATACTTACAAATGTGCATGCTGCATATAGAATATACATGCAGACAAAAACATTAGTTTACTGATGAATGTATTTCTATAAGCCATCTCATGTGAATGGCATTATACAGTCATTAATATATGCTACTGACCACACCAATTATCATACTACCATGACTGTGATACAGATATCTCTGAATTGCAAATACCCTGCATGTCAACACTGACTGCATAGTTTAGCTTTACACACTGTGCTATTTTTCCTTTTAGAATACCCCCTACTGTGTTTTATGTCCTGTAAGAGTACCAACTCTATACTCACATAACAAGGTACCTGTAAACAAACATTTAATTGCTTACTTCAGCATGTATCATGCTGGTGCAGCAGTTAGCATTGCCACCTCAGAGCAAGATGTTCGCTGGGTCGATTCTCAGCTGGGGTGCCTTCTATGCAGAGTCTGCATGTGCTCCCTATGATCGCGTGGGTTTCCTCCCACATCCCAAAGACATGCTGTAGGTAGATTGGACACACTAAATTGGCCCTAGGTGCGAGTGTGCGCCTACTCTGGAAGGTTGGGTGCCGGCTGGCAACTCGACACCATAAAACTCCACTGCCAATCATGAGTGGACAGGTGATCGGCTGTGGCAACCCCTAACCAGGAAAAAGCCAAAAGAAGAAGCATGTAATGAAAACAACAAACAGATGTGTGCTGTACTGTCCAAGGTACCATGAATTAAACTTAACCTCAGTCTGAAATCATTTATTTTTCCCCTTATTTCTTTATTCAGCTGTTTGTTTAATTGTTTGTGTACTTATTAATTGCAGCTTGATAACCATGCAAATGGAAGGCTGACAGACCCTTTTGAGTTACAACCTGTGCTCCATGGTGCAAGAGATAAACCAAAAGTTGTAAACAGAATAACGAATCATACCACTTTCAGAAGGAATGTCAAACAGTTGAGTGAAATGCAGAAGCGGAATTAGATGATAGTTGAACGAATATAAAAATTAGGTCAAACTATAACTACAACTTTGCAGGCAAGAATGGCATTTTTGCTCATGCCTGAAATGTGTATGTATGTACATATGTAAAATGTATAAATATAAATAAGCTGTTTAATAGAGTGGCTATGTTAAATATAAAAGTATCTCTCTATTGTTTGTTAGTTTTATGTGCAATGGTGTTCCTTGAACTAGTGAGCGTGTATTATAGATGTTTTTCAGTGTAGCGATTCATCAGCAGTTTTTCTTTTTGCAACAAAATATCACACGATTTCACTTGTGATTTAGATTGTTTCATTTTTGACCTGCTACATCGAAAATATGTCTGTGCCTACATATGACAGTTAGGAAACAGTCAAATAAATAAAATGATGACTTCACATGGAAGCTGTGTGTCTGCTTGCTTGTTTACTCTATTGTGTAAAATAAATGAAACTGAAATTTCACATGGAATATGCATGTCTCTACTTATTTATGTATGTATAAAGTTGTACTGGCTAGTGATAAGTAGGCACAAAAAGTCTGTCTAGTCTATAAGAATATACATGCAATAAAAGCCATTACACTTTCTTGTGATTCCATGACATTTCAGTTATAACTCACCTCAGGCTTCGTGCCCACAGAGTGGCGCACAGCTACAGTCATCCCACTCCACAAAGGGGAATCCACTTTGGATCCTGGGAACTACCATCCCTTCAGTCTGACGAGCCTAATCTGCAAGGCCATGGAACTTATAAACAAAGATATTGGCAACCTTCAAACACTGGACCCCACCAAGTTTGGGTTTGTGAAGGGCCGATCTTGACTCCTGAACCTGATCTACTTCTTCGAATCAGTCTCCAGTGCCGTGGACGAGGGTAAGGTGGTTCACACAGCCTACTTGGACCTCGACAAGGCTTTCGACACTATCCCCCACTCTAGAATCATAGATAAACTTACAAAGCTGGGCATTAATCCCTGCATCACTCGATGGGTTGCAAACTGGCTTACTGACGGAACACACACTGGAAAAGTAGCCGACTCCAAATCCAGCTCCAGACAAGTGTCAAGTGTTGCACCACAGGGTTCTGTCCTGGGACTACTCTTGTTTGGCATCTACTTCTCTGAAGTATAGGCCAACACTAAGGGACTCTGGCTTACAAAGTTCACAGATGACTACAAGCTGGAAGCCATTACTGAATCCCCAAATGATGCGGATATACTACAAAAGGGCCTTACAGAAACAGATGCCTGGTGCCAGAACCATGGGCTCAAGCTAAATGCCAAAAAATGTATAGTTGCCCCCTTTGGGAAAAACCATGAACCTGTGAATTAACACATAGGTGGCAGTACACTAAACACCGAAAGTGTGATAAGAGACCTAAGGACACAGGTGGACAGTGGTCTCACCTTTGATAACCACATAGCCACAACAGTTAGAAAATCCTTCTACGTGGCACACCTTATCACTAAGGGCTTTTCATCTAGAAAAAAGGAGGTCATTGCCCCTCTGTACTCATTCCGCATTAGACCCATTGTAGAATACAATGCCCTGTTTGGTATGTACCTCACAAGACATCTGCAACAACTAGAAAGGCTGCAAAAATACCTCACAAAAAGAATCACAGGCCTAAAGCAGATGCCTTATGCTGACCATCTAAAGAAACTCCAGCTATACTCTGTCACATATCACCTACTCATAGGCGATCTCTGCCTAACATACAAGGCCATGTCAAATCCAGAGTTGCTGGACATGCTAATCCCAATCCCTCTGAGCCAGATGCTCCAGGGATCTTAACCTTGTCATCACAATGAATAGAACATGCCGGAGGAATAGGTTCCAGACCCAGAGACTCCCGGATACTCTGAAGTAGGCTGCCCATATATGTCTTCAAGAGGAACCTTGACGATTGGATGGGAGATAAGAAATTCACCCTGGGGATCACATCAGTAGCCCTGCTAGACAGGCCGCCAGGAAAGTAAACATTTGTGGGAAGCAATAGCCATGGAATTGTTATGGCTAGGCTTGTATAGGCCCTAGGCCCGATAGCCTAGTACCTACTTGTGAACCTATGAACTGAAGGCATACCTCTCAATCTTATAGTGCAGACAGAAAAGCCTTGATAGAAACATTTAAATGGCTAAAGTAGTTACCAAACTCCAAGATAAAAGAGTAGAGGACAGTAACTTTACTAAAAAGTGTTGCACAACAGCATTATGGTACAAGTAGAAGACAGAGTCCATATGACTCATAGATG
The DNA here is from genome assembly GCF_019279795.1 of Protopterus annectens. Taxonomy (NCBI): domain Eukaryota; kingdom Metazoa; phylum Chordata; order Ceratodontiformes; family Protopteridae; genus Protopterus; species Protopterus annectens. The sequence continues at coordinate 724,336,669 of NC_056741.1, read as the reverse complement.
ACTTGTTACTCCACAGGAAATACCCTCTACTACTTATCCCCCTACTGTTAGTAATCAGGTTCTCACTACCCTCTCCAGAGCTAAACACACTACAGCAATGGGCTCTGATAACATCCAGGGATGCCTTCTAAATAGTTTGATACATGACATGTCAGGCCAACTAGAACCTTTATTCAGCCACAGTTTCCAGACAGGCTTCATCCTTAGGGAATGCGGTACTGCAATGGTCATCCCTCTACATAAAGGTGGACCATCAACAGACCCATAAGCTGGACTAGTCTTATATGCAAGGCCATGGAAAAAGTTATCATGGACCTAATAAATACAGTGGAAATCTTCAAACACTGGACCCATCCCAGTTTCGTTTCGTCAAGGGTAGGTCACACCTACTAAACCCAGTGGACTACTGTGAGAATGCCACTTGAACCATGGATGACTGGCAGAAAAGTTCATACGGCCTACCTCAACCTGGTAAAGGCATTCAACACACTGCCTCACTTTGGTATTATAAACAATCTCAAAAATGTAGACATCACTATGTAACCCGATGGATAGTCAAATGGCTCATGGATAGGACACAAAGTTAGGCTAGGGGAATACAGCTCCTCAACTAGGCCTGTTACTAGTGGTGTTCCACAGGACTCAGCACTTGGCCCTCTCCTGTTTGGAATACACTTCTCTGACGTTGTAGCAAATATAGAGGGTCTTTGGGTGACCCAATCTGCAGATGACTGGAAGCTGGGTGCAACGACTGATTCCTCTAAAGATGTAAATATCCTTGAGGAGGGTCTGAGACACAAGTAACTGATGCCAGAAATATAGCCTAATACTCAATTCCAAAAAATGCATATGTATACCCTTTGGGAAGTTGACCACCCCTGCAAATTACAACACTGATAACACTCTCCTAAAAGTAAACCCAGTGGTAAGGGACTTGAGAACTCAGGTTGACAGTAACCTGAACTTTGATCACCACGTGTCCACAGTGGTGAGAAAATCCTTTTGTGTGCGCCAAGTTATAACTTATGGCTTGGCATCCAGATCTAAGGAGATCATAATCCCACTACACTTAGCCCTCATTAGACCAGTAATCAAGTACACTGTACTGTTCAGCATGTACCTGACCAGGCATTTCTAACTATAGTGGCCACAGAGAATCCTCATTAAAAGAATACAGGTATGTCTTATCTGGAAAACCCCAAACTCTTGTCCCTGTACTCAGTCTCCTACAGACTACCACAGGGCAATAAAACCTAGCCTAAAAGACCTTCTCAAATCTGGCCTTAATGGATATGCTGCACATTCAGAAAACAAACAGCACAAGAATTACCCAGTCTGAGGATTTAAACATTGTCTGTGACATAAGCAAAATATGTTGGAGGAACAGGTTTGTGTTTTTACCCTTTTTCTGGAAAAAGATTCTCCATTTATGTGAAACAGAGCTCTTCTTTAAGCTTATTCCAATAACATTTGGATCAATCGATGGGAAAGCATAAATTCACCCCTGCTTGTCACCTGTGGCTTTTATGGACGGCAGCAGCTTATAGTCTAAGGCACAGGCATACATCAAAGTCTTTCTAGTCCTTGGGCACAGACAACTATGAAAACTGGGGCATGAACGGCTAGGCTTAAAAGGCTCTAGGGCCTTTAGACTGATAACCTCCAATTAGGATTTATTCTGCTGAGTTGCAAATGCATGAAATTGCTTTCCTTACAAATTTCTGTACCAAGAACAACTTGGAGTCCAGAAATACATACAATAAGCAAAATCAGCTATAGTGAAATGTAGGAAACATCGATACTGGTTAGCGATGAGCTTTTCTTTAAATAAACGATACTTTACTGGGTATGACACTGCTGTATACAATGTATTTTAGATAGAATACATCATGGACAGAAGTAGGTTAAAAATAAAAAAAGACAACTGGGTACACAAGTCTCAGTATAAACAAGTGCCTGATCCATGTATGCACACAGTGAAAAACTGGCAGTGTAGAGTCTTCAAGACACAGAAACATTCCAACAATGAGGCTAGGCCACATTCAGGGGAGGATGCACCTACCACATTTTAGACAGAAGTAGTAGTCCACAATAGACGAGAGGCTGGAAAAGAGCCATAAAGATGATAGAGTGGAGTATTGAGGATAACGAAGACATTATGTATTGTTACTATTATGCCAGAAGCCCAGAATTTCCAGATAGAACACATTCAAAATGATTAAGACAGAAACTAGTGGAAAGAAAAATACTTTGCATAGAAAAAACTATCAAAACCATCACATGTATTTTTGTGTTCATTTATACAACAGATCGGTGAAAGGGGGACTGTAAAACAGAAGATTAGTAAAGTAAAGGTTAAATTTACAGAAGCTGAAGTTATGAAATAATTCCAAAGTGAAGGATTTACCATAGGAAGTCTAACACACAAAGTAAGGAAAACAGAAGGGAAGACACATGGACATGAGAAAGTATCCCTGGGATTCAAGAAGCTCTGCGCAAGGACGGTTTTAGCCTTGCTCCGAGCGTCCCCACTACAGATGGTGCAGCAGCGCTATATGAATATGTATGAGGGCACGCCGTCGCAACCTCGACATGTACAGCAAACATGTGCGAGTGCAGGGGGCGTGTACAAGTGCTCTACGGAGGCGTAAACATGCCCCAACACTTGAAAAACCTACTATGCCTACCAGTAGAGCCCGCCCCTAATATCAAGTCAATAATTCAGTGTCCGTGGATACCGAAATGTATGCTAAGCATACAAGAGTGTCCACGAACAGTGAAATAAAATCAAAGTAGTAAACACAACAAGCACGTAGTGGAATGTTGAGCCTGGTCCATAGAACTTTCACAATTAGATTTTCTGTCCATGTGTCCCTATTTTACACTCGAATTGCTGCAATAACGAAGGTTTAAGCAAAGCACAGTGTGTCTGCACATCACTGCCCTCCGCTGAGCGTAGCTTACACATCATATTCATTCAAATAGAGAAAAACATGCAGAATCAACGTGTCAATAGTGTAGTGTTTAGGGCATCCGCTTAACAAACAGGCATTCACGGTTTGAGCCCAACAATAGCACATATCATTTTCCATGTGGAATGAATGCAGTTTTGCCATAAAACCGACAAAAGAGTATCGCATGAGATATTTAACTTAAATATCATTCAAGCAAAGTGGCACGGTCATAATGAATAAGGTACTAGTAAAGCAGGTGTAAGCACAAATAAGCAGCAGTAAACACATATAAGTACCAGTAAGCAAGTCTGAATGCACTTGCGCGGGTCTAAGCAGTACCCAGCATAGGAAATGTATACAAGTATATGCAGATATATAATATACATATATATATATATATATATATATCTATATATACATAGATATATATATATATATATATATATGTACACACACACACACACACACACACACACACACACACACACACACACACACACACACACACACACACATATATATCTATCTATGAAGAAAGAATGACGTAACAATAAAGCATACAGAAGGAATGAGGGGGGAATCAACAGCAACCCCAGTATTATATAGCGCTGTCAGCGTATGTCATATCCAGCTGGGCAGGAGTGAGCAAAGCACTGCTACTCACATCACAGGCAGGATATTACCAGTGGGAGTAACATTGTTGATTTGCTAAGTCTACTTTACACACAGAGGGTAGTCCCTGGTGGGACCACCCAAAAATTGATAGACCATTTGGCCATCCGACCATTACACAAGCAAGGGTAGGTATGTTCCAGGACTAAATGGTGGGAGAGCCTGAGAATACATGGGTTGGGACAACATACATGTAGGGCCCCTAACGCTCGGTAGAGGGCAATGTGTGGAGGTGTGTCATGGCTGCAATGGGCAATGGATGGTATGCATGTATTTTAAACAGGTGGGGTGGAGGAACTATGGGTATGAAATTATGGAGCCAGGCGTGCCAAGGTTGGATGGGCTGGTTCTAATTGGACCGCTCCATGGAGGTCAGCGAGGTTGTTATAAGTATATATGCATGCACACATGCAGACATCATTATGTAGAAATACATTCTCTGTAACACATTCATTCCATTTGCAGACATAAATAACATGAATGCGCCCTTACAAACCTCGACAGTAGATAGAATAATAGGTTGTGCAAAAGAGGGATGGGATGAAACTGCTAAAACACAGAAGTGTGTAGAATGTCCGAAGTCAGTGCTGTGCTGAAAATAATCAAATGTGAGGACTTTCCCACACATGGAATCATTCCTGTGATCTGCCTGCTACGGCAACGCCAATTACTAAACCGGTCTATTTGTAAAAGAAATACACCGAACACGTACATAATTAGGGTCTCATGTGTAACGTGTGCATTACCACATAGTCATACTTATTAATTTAACTGTATCAGAACTGTTGGCAAACCAACCACAAATACGAAAAATGCAACAACTCCGCTGTATGGTACAATAAAGGCTGTCCTCCACTTGCTATAATCCAAAAAACAGGACCACTGAATACAAATTCACTTTAATGTACAATGAAAAACATGACATACAGATTTAGTGCACTTTCATCTCAACCACTGAGACTTCATCAGAATCAACTGTTGTTAAAAGACTCATTGTTTAAATAACCTTCCACAGTATTCTATTGGTTCCCGTGGTAATTAATAAATTGGTTACTAAATCAAATCAAATAATTTGACACATCTCAGTGTAGTTAAGTGTGATACGTATCTCCTGTTGAAAAACATACAATGTATATATGTATATACTATATAATAAATATATAAAAAGAAGAAAACTCTATCATGAAGGCTGGTTGAACTATCATTAGCATAATAAAATGAGTCTAAAATTCATCTAAAAATTCTTCAAAAAATCTAATAGTAAAAATATACAAATCTAACATTTTCAGGAAGGAATGTTATTCTAACTCCTACCTACACTATCAGTGACCACCCCTACTACCTCAAAAGGAATGTTGTAAAAGGACAGATGACCCATGGGTCGAGACAATTATATGGAATGGGTCCCATGAAGTGGAGAGTGGGCAGCATGTAGTGGTGTGTCCAGAACAGACCAGGACCCAGAGTAAGGATGGGTGCTGTTGAGGAGGTGCAGGTGAGGGAACTATGGGTAGCTACTTATGGGTCTAGGTGTGCAGGTGTTGGCTGATGTGGGCCTATATGGATAGCCCTAGGGATGTAAGCGAATGTGTTCACTGGGCAGAGGCGTCGCCCAATGGGCAGCCACACCCACTACTAGTCCCACTGCAGCAAAGTGTAATCTATATGGCAAGGAATGGAATAACCAGATGTAGACGTATATATGTAGAGGTACGTGTGTGTATATATCTATCCATAGCGACATAGAGTTAAGCCTCTCCCTTTCCGTAGTACAAATGTATACATAGAAAGACAGAATACATATACATACCCACATATAAATATATACATATGCAGACACCCATAGACCCATATGTTGTGAGATATATATATATATATATGTATATAGCAAAATATAAATATACATGTATGCATGCATATACAGATATATCTGTATATAATAATCTAAATATATATATATATATATATATATATATATATATATAGATATATATATAGATATATATATATATATATATATTATATATATATTATATATATATATATATGTGACTGTAAATATACACATGTATATAGCTAGGATATGATACAGCAGTTACGAGTAACATATGTTCACAGGCCGTGCATATGGGAGTGAGGGGTCCAATAAACGTGTAACATGTAGCATCAACCCTCCACCCCCCCAGCTAGGCCAGTGAGACATACAGACACACCATAAAGGTAAACACACCACTGCTTCCCAGACCACCGGCAGGATACTACCAGTGGGAGAGACCTGCCAGCTCTAATCTTGAAACATACACATTGATGTCCCTTGTGGGTCACCAAAAATTAATGATCGGAGGCAGTCCCGGTAATGACTTATCACACCAGGCTATAGATGTACACGGATCAGTAGGTTGTGCAAGCCTGATAACCCATGGGTTGACACAACGTACGACATGTGTCTCAACATGGGGAGAGTGGGCATTGTGTAGTGGTGTGGTTATACACCACCTGCACCCACAGTAAGGATGAGTGCTGTAGAGGAGTGGCAGGTGGGGGAACTATAGGTATGCAATTATGGGCCTAGTTGTGCAGGTGTTGGCTGGAGCAGTCATATTAGGACTGCCCAGGGATGTCAGTAATATTCCGAAATGGGCATAACTGACACCCATACCTCTCAACCCCCAAGAGCACATCCACTGGACAGGCCATAAACCATTGGGGGAACAAATAGGCACCATACCTCTGAACTGTCCCCGATTTCCAGGGACGTCCCTGATTCTGTTTCTAACTCTGTCCCACTTAAACCCTCCTGAAACTAGTGACATTTGGATGAAAGGTGGTGAATTACACGTAATGAATAATAACAATAATTAAGAGTTATAAACATCATTTACCTCAAAAAAGTTAGCACCCATTCTTATTAACTTCCAGGCAGCAGAAAAAACAAAATTTGAGCAATGCTATAACAAAGTGGCTACATTTGCAGCAAATTACCCTTTCAGAACCCACTACTCAACTAACATATACACAGCTTCTTCCCACCTACAACATTAGCCAGCAATGATCTGCTAGTCTAGCACTAAATACGGTTCACTACAACTATGTTCGTACTCCATTATCATTCACTGAGGAAAACCCTTTCTGTCCACAACCCTATCAAATTTGCAGGGCTTGATCTACATTTATACCATGTTGCCAAGGCCTGGGACTCCTTACCTATATCCATCAGATCAATACCCTTCCCTTCAGTACTTCAAAACCATTCAGAAATAGTTCTTAGCCAAAATCTGTCTTGGTTTTTGTTCAACCTCAGGATAATATTCATAAATACGAACAAGTTCCTAATCATACCTTACACCTACTTACTTGCCCTTTCCACTCACTTCCTAACTTTATCTAGATAAAAACAGACATCTACCCAGTTAAACTTTCTTGTTAGTCAAACTTCAGTAAACAAATAACATGTATGACCTTGTCCTTACAAATGCTTCCCCTGCCTACACCCCACTAATATAATACAATACAATCTGATATACAGCTTATGATTGCAACTACCCAGCCAAAAAACAAAATAAAAATCATACCCAGATAAGGAAATCTGTGGAAATAACTGTCCACCCATACCACAAGAAAAATCAGACTGAAAAAATAAGAAAGCAACATTACTGGTCAATAACTACTTCATAATGCTCAGCTATCCCTGATTTTGCCTCATATTATTTACCCTTCTCATTATAAAATGTTTACATCTTCTGGTAAATCACTGAAGACTACAGTTGGTCCATAATGTCAGACAGAGTCAGTCTTTAGGAAATCCATGTTGATGAAAATCCATTTTCCTCCTACTAATGTGAATTAGAGTAATATTTAAAAGTTATACATGATTTTGGACTTGTAAAGACTCTGGTGGTCATTAGTCTAGTATAAACATATGAATGTACTAGTTATGTACAAGCCATGGCACAACAATGCACTGAATGCATCAGCCATACTTATTTCTTCCTACAACATATACTCCAAATTCAAGATTTGACAAATAATGAAAGAGAATCAAAACAATCTCATACATAAAAACATACAACTAACCTGCAGCATCCTACAGTAGGCTTGTAAACATGTACATAAAAACATACAACTAACCTGCAGCATCCTACAGTAGGCTTGCAAGCATGTACAAGAATGTCTCACTGGAGCCATGTCTATCTAACCTGTAGCATCCTACAGTAGGCTTGTAAGCATGTACAAGAATGTCTCACTGGAGCCATGTCTAACTAACCTGTAGCATCCCACAGTAGGCTTGTAAGCATGTACAAGAATGTCTCACTGGAGCCATATCTGTGTGTGAAGTGGACTGTTCCTTCAATTGAGCCAGCAGAAAAAACTACCTAGTATTTGAGCAATAAAACATGGCCATAATCACTTTCACATACAGCACCCCACAACAAAACTAATTCTAAACTTATTGTCACTGTCTACAAAAGGAAAGCACAATAAATGTTGTATAAAAAATACATAACTAATAAGCCCCACTAAAACCTTCAACAATGACCACATCTTCTCGGTTGAGCTCAAACCCAGCAGAGCAAAGCAAAATGAACATGGCTAACCTCCTAGAAAATAGGACTCCCACGCCATCAATGAAAAATAGCCAGTTAGCAATGGAGATAACATTTATCTATTAACACACACACCTAAATTACTGCACACTCAGAGTGCTGGAAAACTAGGAACCTGTTTAGAATAATAATAAAAAGCTTTACACTATATAAACCATGCAAGATGGAAACAAGTACATCAAATACGCACTGTCCACTTAAATTTCTCCAGTAATGAAAGCAAAACACAAGAGATGACATCAATAACATACAGTCTAAATTAGAATCTCCCAAACATAAAAATGTTCACTTACCTAGAATGTCCAAGTGTCTAGTCTAAACAAGTCCCATTAATTCTTTGAGCAACCATCTCCTACAATGTTGATTGCTTCTCCAGATGGCTTGCACAGATTCTACAGAACAGCTTAACCAGCAGAATATTGCCATTATCTGTAAAACTTACTTCAAAATTCAAGTCACCTATTGCAAATCATGACAGTCATTTATAATTCCAGTGTCACCAACCATGAAAAGTAAAATTGTTAAAAAAACAGTATTAATTTAATAAAAAAAGACTGCAATAATCTCTTGTCCAACCTTCCCTTACGACTAACTTCCACAACTAAGCAGAATACTGTAGAAAGTGACACACATTTCATAAAACAGCATACCTACACCCCAAACAATTAAGCCAAGTCTCGTCTCTCCACATGACATGTCTCTGGAGCATTTCTCCCCGGGCCTCCGCTGAAAACAGGCTCTGTGGAACCTAGTCGGACATTCCCGGTCAACAAATGTTAAATAAATAAAAAATAAATAAATAATATCTGACTTTACTACTTTGTAATGAATGCATGAATAGATAACACTGGTTAACACATTCAGATAAATACATACATTCAATTGCAAAAGACATTTTTAACAGCTTAGCATTTCAATATCTCATTCAGTGAAATGAAAGTCAATGCCAATCCAGAAACCAATGTACTTAGCACCTCATCAAGTTGAATATGACCAGTTTCACCTCTGTTGGCACCCATCGTTTAAATGCAGTATGTCCAAGATCAAAAACGCTTAACAGAAAGCCAAGGATGACTGTAGCAATTTTAGAATAATTAACATGCAAACCAATTGACTTGGGCTTCTCTTACCACAAACTTTAATTTATGGGACTATTTTTACATATTTAGTCAATGTTTTAGTTAATTTAACTAAGTTAAAGAAATTAGAAGTTATGTACTCACCATAACGTTCCATCTGAGTAGGTGTATTCATTTGTCTGCAACCTGTGGGTTATGGATCCGATATCGGATCCGAACCGGCATAGTTTTCCAGCTATGGATCCAAGCTCTCAGCTCCTCCCCTCACCCATAATGCCCTGCTCTACCCTCATGACCTCAGATCGAGTTTGCCAAAGCAACAATACCCTCAAAAGGGTAACAAGGAATATGCAGGAAACTGAAAGGCCAGGGGGATAGGAGGGCGGGATGGTTGCAGACAAATGAATACACCTACTCAGATGGAACGTTATGGTGAGTACATAACTTCTAAATCTGAAGTAGGATATTCATTTGTCTGCAACCTGTGGGACAGAGTCCCCAGCTACCTGAATCTTGGGCCATCATGGAAGGATATTCGAGCACCGCTGAGCCAAAGGATGCTCTACCCTAGATGCAAGATCCAACTTATAGTGAGAAATAAATGTATGAGATGAAGCCCACGTGGCTGCTGCACAAATATCATCTAGAGGAATCCTAGCCTTGAAGGCTGCCGAGGTAGATACTGACCGGGTTGAATGGGCATGAACACCCCGGTGCGGGCCTTCCTGGCGCTTGATAAGCCAATAAAATGCACTGTGAAATCCAGCGGGACAGAGAAACTTTAGAAATTGGCTTGCCCAAATTGAATTTTGCAAAGGAAATAAACAGCTGGTCGGATTGCCTATGACCAGCTGTCCTGTTGAATAAAATCTTAGTTGCCTGTGAACATCTAGTGAGTGTAGCCTATATTCACCTTTGTTTTCATACTTAGGGAAGAAAACAGGAGGTTAATGGATTGATTGATGTTTGCTTCAGAAGCGATTTTAGGAAGGAAGGACGGGTTGGTCCTGAGGAGACACGGTCCGGATAAAATACCAAGTAAGGAGGTTTAGCTGATAAAGCTTGAAGTTCAGAAACTCTCTTGGCTGATGTAATGGCTACCAAAAGGCTGTCTTGTAGGACAAGAATTTGAGATCCACTGTAGCCGCGGGCTCGAAAGGGGGAGCGGTCAAGGCCTGTAGGACCAAAGAAAGGTCCCAAGGAGGAACTGCTTGCTTTATAGGGGCCTGAGAAGGAAAGTACCTTAAGAAATGTTTTGCACAATTTGGCTGACATAAGAGGATTAGACTCTTGACCAATGTGATAGTGAGAAATTGCCGCCAGTTGAACTTTGACTGTGGAACTGCTGGCACCATCATTAAAGAGAGAGGTTAGAAAATCAAGCACTACAGGGAGAGGAACCGTGAAGGGATCTAGGCCTTGCCGCTCCGCCCACACAGAGAAACGTTTCCATTTGCTTGGTTAAACCTTTCTAGTGGATGGTTTATGAGCCGCCACCAAAATAGCCTTTACCGGTGAAGAAATACCGAGTCCTTATCAAGAGTGGAACTGGAGCAGCCAAGCGGTCAGCTTCAGGTTGTCCAGGTTCGGAGGAGGAATGCAGGATGGATGGGATATCAGATCCGAATGGGATCTAGAATCCAAGGAGGATTCACCGAGTGAGACCTTAGGAAGGGGAACCAGATCTGTCGAGGCCAGAATGGAGCAATGAGAATCATTCTGCAACCCACCCGAGAGGCTTTCTGAAGAACTTGCAGCATCAGAGGCAAGGGTGGATAGGCATACAGAAGACCGGGTGGCCAAGCATGCACCAGAGCGTCTCTTGGGGTACCTCCGGAGGAGGTATTAAGCCAAAAACTGTCGCACTTGGTGTTTGAGGGAGAAGCAAAAGATCGCATGAAGGCGTTCCCCACCGTGCGAATATGCGTTCCGCTACTTGACAGTTGAGAGACCACTCGTAAGGGGTCAGAATGGTGCGACTGAGCTTGTCCGCTAGGATGTTGGACCGACCGGAATGTGCGTTGCTATGAAAGCGATTGGTGGAGATTGCCCATTCCCAAACTCTCATGGCCTCTCGACAAAGAGGGTAAGACCTTGTTCCCCCTTGCTTGTTGATGTACCAGACAACAGACATATTGTCCGATTGAATCGCAATTGTTCCCAAGGGAAGAAAGTCCTGAAGTGCTAGCAACGCTAAGAGCACTGCTCTCATCTCTAGAACATTGATATGCAGTAAGGTCTCTGAATCGTTCCACGTGCCTTGGACTGTCCGCCCGCAAGTGCCCCCACCCGAGGCGGGAGGCGTCCGTGGTCACCGTGGCGAGAGGAGAAGCACAAAATGGGCGACCCTGTGGAGATCCGGGAGTGGAGCCACCACAAGAGGGACCGCTTGCAAGCCTTGCTGATCGCTATGGGATGATGCATGGGAGAGCAAGGTATGACCACTGTACTAAGAGCGTCCACTGTAGAATGCATATTGAGCCTGGCAAGAGGAAGAAGTGCTATCGACGGCCATGGACCCTAGAGCCCTCAGGACCAACTCCGCTGGAACAGAACATGAATGGAGAATGGCCCGCACCTGGAGCTGCAGATTTAGAACTCTGTCCACAGTGAGGAAGGCTCGTAAACTCCTTGTGTCTAGTCTGGCCCCTATGAAATCTAAGAGCTGAGTGGGTGCCAGGTTGGACTTGTTTGTATTTATTGTGATGCCCAGAAATGGAGCAAGATGGAGAAAGGAGTCTCGCGCCGAGAGAAGTAGATGCCTTGTTGGGGCGGTAAGGAGCCAGTCGTCCAGGTAGGGAAAGACCTGCACCCCTGAAGCCTCAGGTGGGCCGCTACCACCCTTCTAGT